>NC_133478.1:14780631-14816972 GCF_025370935.1 Choristoneura fumiferana
TGTGGGACATTTTTTGTAGATATAAATACGCCGGTCTTCGTGACTTAACGCAGGCAATTTTTTGGCTATTCAGTAATAATACAAAGTAATTTTGAATTTTTCGACATAATACAGTGTTGTACTGGGGGTGCGATATGTAGGAGAAAGTTATTATTTCAGTCAGAGGAGATTCCAAAGTTGATTGTCTGGAGCATGAAGCGATGTTCGCTATCGTCGCTTGAAAAGTATAGATATGTAGAAGAAAGTTCTTTTTCTTCAGTCAGAGAGGTTCTACAGTATTTTTCATGAAGATTCTTTTACCTTAGTGGCATTCCCCAAGCTCGACGGGATCAACAATTTCGGGTAGTAACCAGTCCATATAAATGAAATTAGTTTGTCTATTTTTTTCCCAAATGTATCATCTATAAGTATGATTACTGTTTTGAGGTGATGATTTTCACCACTCCACACACACAGCAATATACACTGTGCTCAACACGTGACATGGAGACCTTGGATCTGGTCATACCAGTTACCATTTGTTAATTTCAGTAGTTTTAGTTTCTTTTCATAATTCTACATCTGAATTTTCGTTCTTTGATCCTTTCAAGTCCATTTCTAAGACTTCAACCGGGCACTTTTATTTCACTTTACTTAAGATGAACATTGGGTGAAAAATTAAAGACAAACTATTTCAAAATTGAAAATACAACTGAAATATAGATGCAGAGAAAAACCAGAAAAAATAAGACCAGCACTGAATCGAACCCAGGCCTCGGTATTCCGTACCGCGTGCTATATACCGCTACACACCACTGCTGGTCCACCAGCAGTGGCCAGCAGTGTGGTTACCGGCAGTGGTGTAGCGGTATAGCACGCGGTCGGAATACGAGGACCTGGGTCGATTCCAGTGCTGGTCTTATTCTGGTTTTCGGTGCATCTATATTTCAGTTTGTATTTTCAATTTAGGTTTACGGATGACCGTAAAGAGAAAAAAAATTGGAAATGGAAATAAAAAATATAAAAAGATTCCAAAAAACAATCTTGATTACGTGAAGGTAAATTACAAATCGAAGTCCCTATAATAAGTAAGTCGCTGATAAGGTAGCGGTAGGCGTCGTAATGTACGGTCTGGTACAACACGGACCGCATTCCAATTGCAATCCGGCTGTAAATGAGAACTACATCAGAACTGCGTAAGAACTGCCTCCGACTGCCTAAATGGCAGTTGGAATGCAGTCCTCTGACAGTCGGGTCCAGTGCTGGTGCAGTTGTACTAACTGCGCAATAAACTGCATCCAAACTCCATTTTGCAGCCGGATTGCAGTTGGAGTACATGTTTTTGTCAATAATTTACTAGTGCAACCAATGCAACCATCTTATTTATTAAATAATTTATGTTAAATAACTTGGCTGAATGCAAGATATTACCTTTGCCTGCAAAAAAGTGAGAAATCTAAACTTAGATCGAAACTGTGCATCTACTATCAGAAATGTCAGTGAAACTGTCAAAGGGATCAAGCAGGGCTACTACGAAACTCGAAACTAGAAGTTCGTGTCATGCGGTCCCTCTGACACTTATACTATTTAATACGAGAGCGAGAGGGACGGTACGATACGAACTTCGAGTTTCGAGTTTCTTAGTAGCCGCAAGTTCGCCGCATGTTCGCCGTGAGTAGTATAGGTTATACAACGTGCCTACAATTTGTATGGCAGTCGCGTAGAACTGACGAAGCCGTCCGCGTCCGTGAGCAGCCGAGCCCGCGCCAAACAGCTGCGGTCGTAGTACGTATGTGAAATCCGCTCAGCAGGGCTGCACGAAACTCGAAGATCGTGGGTTGCGGTCCCTCTGACCACTTATACTATTTAATAACGAGAGCGAAGGGATGGTACGATACGAACTTCGAGTTTCGAGTTTCATAGTAGCCGCAAGGTTCGCCGCATTTCGCCGTAGTAGTATAGGTTTATACAACGTGCCTAAAATTTGTATGGCAGTCGCGGTAGATATCTGGACGAAGCCGTCCGCTTCCATAGCAGCCGAGGCCCGCGCCAACCCAGCTTGCGTCGTAGTACGAATGTGAAATCCGCTCAGCAGTGCTGCTAACGAAACTCGAAGATCGTGGGTTGCGGTCTTCTGACATTTATACTATTTAGTACGAGATCGAGAGGGACCGCACGACACGAACTTCGAGTTTGGAGTTTCGTAGTACCCTGCTGACTCGGCCACTCCGGCCGGTCGGTCATTAGTGTGTGGTAGGTAATTCGTTTAGGTACTCTAATGCTTCTCATAGTGTCTGAGTTCACTTATGCGTTTCTCTTCGCTTAACTTTTTTAATACTGCGATTACCATATTATTTGCTCTCAAAGTAGTACTAGCGCGTTAGAAAAATGTGCACAGGTCCGTCGTCGACTACGTACACGCGTGTAATGGCGACTGGGAAATACTTGGCCGCCGCCGCGCGCTAGAACCGTTTATTTGCCAAAGACGAAATAAATTGGTATGATGATGTACTCAACCTATTGAAAATCTATGAAGCATAAATCTAAATCTACTAAAAACTATTTAATAAGCAAATTTTGTGTTGATATTCATAATATTTTATAATATGGTTTAACGTGTAAACGAAGGCTCTTTTTTCAAAAAATAATCTATCGAGGTTTTTGTCAGCAATCGTGTTTTTGATGAAGTCAAAAACTAGCTAAGAACTGAAAATATACATAAAAATTGCAGTTGTAAGTATTGTGTAAGTATATTTAAATATTTTCTAAAAATTGTAGTTTCACTACGTACGCGCTTAAATGTTTTGAGGAATGTTTGGCTCAAGTTTTACTTGACACAATGTTTTAGACTATCGCGGTCATTCATCATTATACTTTTTTTTTTTTCATTGTCGTCTCGTGATCGAGGCGCATGCAACTGTGCCGAAATATCGAGTTTCTCTAAAATCGAGGTACGCGGAACTAAACCTGAATTTAATTTATAAAGTTTTACTTGACTCTGTTCGTTGTTCAGTTTGAGAAATTTAAAAAAAAGGCGAATGCTCGAGATTCCTTTGCTAGTCTATGCTCATGCTCAACTGTATCTCAACTGGGTGATAACAGCACTTCGTTGTTTTTTTTTCTTAAGGCTTACGGGACTTACGTGTAAAGATACGTTTCATTAGTGACTTTGCAAGTGTACTGCACACACGAATCAGTTGGTGAGTAAGGTCTGTTGTACTCCAGTACGCGTTTTAGCACCGGCACGTAGCATCCTTTTTGATCTAGTAAAACCACAGATACAGCTAATAATTAATAAATAAATATGGTACCTATGCATATGCGTAATATCAGTTTTGGAAAATTTTCAAAATAACGGAGCCATGTGAGTTGAAGACGTAAAAGACAGACTCTCTAGGTCTACGGCTAACAGAACCACTGTTATGAAATTCTAGCAGTGAATTATACATACCACCAAACTCCGGTGGAGTTTCAACATGTGGCAATATCGCAACAGCAGCATTATTAATTTTTACAGCGAAGGCAAGAAAAACAATAAGCCGGAACATTGTGTTAATCTTCAATAACATTGTGTTGGCACAGGTGGACGTAAATAAACACTGTATAAATTCCAAAACAATCTTTACCCAACACTGTTTTGCATCAATAGAAATAAAATTATTAATTATAATTTACGTCAAAAGTAGCAACTTTGCCTACCATGAGAAACTTTGTCATTGTGTACTTTTAGTGACAAAGTAAAATGTATAAGTAAATAAAATGTTCGATAAAAAACAAAGTTAGTTTTAATGTTTGTTTAGTAAGTATATGTACAAAGTTGCTATTGGCTAATATTTAAGTACCTAGGTACCTTTGGACACTATGAGGTCTTCGAGTAAAGTACTTAAAGAAGGCAAAGTTGTCACGTTTGACGTATTCGTAACAACTAAGTTATTGCGAATGAAATAGGAAACTCAAAAATAACGTACCTAATGTTTTGAAATATCTGAGTGCAGGTAATTGAAATAACTATTAAGATCATTGCCCACTACTCCACACTAGTGATGTAGGTAACGAATATCCTATTCCTCACATTCACAATTGTGATTTTTTTATTAAGACATTCATCACGAATGCAAACACAAATGCGAATAAAGTCTGATTGATTGTTTATTTTTTATAATACTAAAAAGTTGTTTTTTTTCGTCACTAGCTCGAAATCGACAATCTCATGAGCAGAGTCGGCCAAAAACTGATGTTCATTATTAAAAACTCGTTATCAAGTCTCAAGACTCATCAAAATCATCCTTAAGCTATTGTTCATTTTCAATTTTCGACTAGTTAACGATTTATCACAGCTGTAATTTCTTATTTATTTTATCAACTCGTAGGTATTTCAAATTCAGCTTCGAATACAGATTAAAACATTTACCTTCTTAAGTAATTTATTTATACAAACGCATTATTGTCATGGTACAATAAAAATTAAAAACTATCCTAAAAATAACTTAACTATAAGTGTATGGTCCACGGAAAGAACATTCCTAGTCACCTTTTTTTAAATTAAGATTTTAATCTCAAAATGTAGAGCTCGCAAAGTACTATGACTTACCATTGAATTAAATAATCTGAAATCAATATAAAATCTTTTTTTTTTATCTTTTACTAAATGGTAACCATAGTAATTGTTCGTGATGACTAACTTTCAAACCGCCATAACTCAAAAAGTTGCTTAGGTAACAAGACACGTTCTTTCCGTGGACCCTTCATTATACAATTCGCCCAAGTCTTGTCCCTGTGGAAGAGTGCCATTTAGGCTGGCTGCATTTCCCCGCTGGATTCTGAACCCAGCGGCATATTCGAGTGATGTGATTTAATAAAATATCAGTGTCTTAATGTGTAGTACGACGTAGTGGGCAGAAACCTTTATGTATTCGTAAACACAAAACATGTATTTTTCAATCAACCACGAAATTGTTTTTTTTTTTAATTTCCTGTCATTGGTTTAACAGCATTAAAATAAACGATTTTTACCGTTCAACTATGATTGACCCACGAACACTGACAAAATAAATAAACAGCAAAGTGCGAGTCGGACGCGTGCGTCCAAAATCCGTACAAATTTATAAACGGCTATAAAAATATAGTGTTTGTAGAGCCCTGCTTTTTAACAAAATGTAAGTAGTAATTAAGATAAGTCTAATTTAAATTGTAACACTAGGCAACCGTAGTTTTTGAGTTTTAATGTACTCGTATGTAGGTACGTCGGATATCCTACTTTTTCTTTTTAGTTACCTAATAGAATTAGATAACCTATTTTATTGCAGGTGGTAGGACCTTGTGCAAGGTCCACCCGGATTGCTACCACCATCTTACTCGCTAATCCTGCCGTGAAGCAGCAGTGCTTGCACTGTTGTGTTTCGGCGTGGAGAGTAAGACAGCCGGTGAAATTACTGACACTTGAGGTATCCCATCTTAGACCTCTAGGTTGGCAACGCATCTGCAATCCCTTTGGCGTTGCAGGTGTCTATGGGCGGTGGTGATCTCTTACCACCAGGAGACCCACATGCTCGTTTGCCATCCAGTCGATAAAAAAAATTGTATGTATGTATGTAGACTCTTTATTGTACAAAATAAGTAAACAAACACAGATGACAAACAATTGTCGCTAATATACCTACCAGCGTGCATAATAAGTGATTTTAAGAATACTAGAATAAGGAGTTATGTATTTTGTGTTTTTGCCAAATAAATAATTACTAATTTTACATTTTGCGAAGCAATTCAGTGGTGCGTGTGAAGTTCCCAATCCGCACTGGGCCCGCGTGGGTACTACGACCCAAGCCCTCTTGTTGTGAGAGGAGGCCTGTGCCCAGCAGTGGGACGTGTATAGGCTGGGATGGACGGATGGATGGAATTTTCTGTAGGTTCGTTGAGACTCGTTATTTTTTAATTCAATTTATTTTTATTCTTAATTGTTGTTATAACAGGAAAATTCCCATGGAATTTATAAAATTCTAGAATATCAATTCAACTGCCAGACCAGGCCAGACCTTATGGTTTATGCATGCAAAGCCGCGGGTAAAACTTACTTTAAAAAAAAACTAATTACATCATCGTGGAATTCATTGAGGAAAAGTTCCACCTTGGTACGTATTTAGTTTTCTCTACTGTATGTATCAACGTCAGTATTAGGTTTTCCCTAAAAATACATTATCCTCATCCACTGATTAAATATTCATACGTTAACATCTTTCTGAGAATATGCTCGAGTTTCCTGTTATTTTGTAACACAAACTAGAACTTTGTTTATCAGACAGTACCTAAAGGTATATTTTAACATATAATTTGCTATAATATTCTTCGATGGAAGCGACGGGAGAAGGCTAGTTTTAACACAAAATAACAGCTTGCAAAAACAAATAATAAATTTTATAGGAGTTATATACAACGCCATTGGGAGCTATGCGGCTCAGTGTTGATCTTCGCGAGTGCAAAATAAAAAAACAGAATGTAAAACTCTAGCATTAAACCCATTTCCCCTTGTCGTGTCTATCCAATCTCGCCGCACCGGCTCGGGTGGCTAAATATGAACGTCTCGGGTAAAATGGTTCGTTTTACGCTCTTGTTGTACAATCTACTATTAACTTTAAATAAGTTTAACTACTTCATAATGAAATGTAAAAAATCCTAGATGCATAAACGTCTAAAGCCAAGCCAAGCCGTAGTAAGCGTGAACTTTTACTTACAAATTCCCTCTTTTTACGGAGACAACAATATGGCATTTTGAGAAATTTCCACGGGATAAGAATTTTGCGATTGAGACGAAGCCGCGGGCGTAAGCTAGCGGATAAAAAATCATGAATAATCTGAAACTGGTTTATAAGAGTGTTCAATTTATTCTCTTCCATCCATTGTTGAACACCTCAATAAATAAATAAATCTACTATTTTTCCCGCTGTAGTGAGGTGAAAAATTGTGTGTTTCGCTCGACTGTAAAGTTGTTTACCATCTCGTGCCTTTGAAACCCTTGGGTACGCTCAGGATTCTTCTTTTGAACCATTTTCTTCGCTTGTGGTTGTGGTAGAATCCTTCGTTTGCCCGGGTTTATAAGCACTCGCGCCAAACAGTAAACTTTCCACCCACCATAACATATAAACTATTTGTTCTGTCTTGTTTTCCCAGCTGCTTTACTGACGTCCTTAACTCGCACGTGTTTAAACATTGCATTTAAAAACTTAAAATTGGTATTTTTTTAAGATGGAAATATATCATATAAAAGGAGGAGTGGCTGTTTCGAAATATTTGTGTATTGCGTTACATCGAGACCGGTTGGTTGATCACAATGAAACTATGCGCTCTGATCATCTTGGCTTCGGCGTCGTACGCGCTGGCCGATGTGGAAAGATTCCCAACCGAAGAAAAACCTCCAGAGTTTGGTTAGTTATTTGATCTATATATGGTCGAAAACGCTTAACGAGCATTTTCGTGCGTAAGAGATAGTTCACACGGAGACATCCGATTCTTTGGCGGAACTAGCTGTTTTTTAAGTTTCCGTAGTAAAGATATAAGTAAAGATACGTATCGTACTTTGAGGTAGTTATTACTCATTTTTAGCGTGATAAGTCCCGGTTGTGGTAGTAGTTATGAGTGAAAGTCACAAAAGTTTAATACATTACATTTATACTTGTATTATTACATTTTAATTGTTATTTCCAGCCGACCAAGAAGGATGCTACCTGAAGGAAGCTAACAAAGTCTTCCCTTACGATACTCGAGTTGATGCAGATGATGGCTCCTGCACCCAATACCTCTGCTCTAAAAGCAACAATGAAATACAAAAATTCAGGTAAAGGCGTCTTATTTTTTAAATAAATTACCATAAAAGCAAATTGTAAGCAGAATTTCGCCGGTCATTACTACAAACACTATGATCATTATATCGAGCTGAATAATAATGTACTGTACCTGTTTAATAATGTACTTCAGGGTACAGGCCTCCTATCAGAATTATACTCAATGTAGTATAAGTTGTATAATTATGCTGAGGGACCTATTTAGCGTCATGTATGTCTGTTTCTCGTCTCTTCTGTCGTGTTTTTCTGTTGTTCAGTGATTGTGATGTTTCACGACGATAGTTTTTTCTTTATTTCTTTCTTTCTTTGCACTATATATTTTTTTAGAAGTTATAGAACTCAACTGTACTTATAATATTTATTTAGGTATATATATTTTTTTAATATTATCAAATTTCATCTCTTCTGGTGGTTTATTTTCGTCACCTAGTTTAGCCGTCACGAGATAAGACGCATATTGTCTAGCTTGCTTTATTTTTATTTATTTTTCATTTCAATGGTGGTGTTAAATAATGAATTCCTTATGTTACGAGTATATGCTATGCTGCTAGCCCTAAGGCTGGCAGCTATCTCCATCAATGCATTAGCACAGCTATTCAACGAGGAAATGCTGCCAGTATTTTGGACACGGTGCCTTGGGGGCCACTTTTGTTTTTAATTTAGTTCCAAAGAACTATTTTTTACTTAGTTATTTCATGTAATATTTTTCTACAGTTTCCTCTTTGTCATTTCATCACAACTTAGAAGGCTATACAAGTTAACGAGTAATTGTCGATCGATTAAGAATATTAGTGTTATAGGTATATCTGTTCCCAAATATTTTAAATATGGCACAAAAACAATATTTTCAGACACAATTTTAAAGGTCGTTCCTTAAAGTAACCATATTGCTAGGGTATACTATAATTATTATATTTTGTATGAGTTGTGTTTAATTTACAATTAGCTGTCCATAAAAAGCTTTAAGATCCAAGTGGGCGTTTTAAAAAAAAAGTTACCTTTTTTTTCCGAGTTTTTATCGGAACCATATTTTTTCCAAAATTAAAAAAAAAACACCTTTTTATAAAACGCCGTACGATTTCAAATTATAGAAAAACTAACGTTACAAACATTTTTTTACAGTTGCGAACCAGTACCCATCCTTTACGGCTGCAAAACTGTTTTAGATTTAACTAAAGGTTATCCTGGCTGCTGTCCAAAAGAAGAATGTGACGCTCCAGACTCCTCTTATGCTTCTGCATATGCAAAATCTGAATCTGGAAAGCCACCAGTCACTCAAACATTCGCTTCACCTGGAGCTGCGGCTGCAGCTGCTGCTACATAATTATATTTCTGAGGTTCAGCAATAAACATACTTTTTGAAGTAATTTGTCATGTTTTACTATTAGTGCTGTAAAGGCTGTAATAGTCTTTACCCAGTGATTAAATGAAAAAGATTATATTTTAAAAGTAACCGACATGTATATTTGCAAAAGACATTGACATAAGTAAGAAAACAAAAACTCTTCATTTGAAATCAGCCATAGACAAATTTCTACATAAAGTATGAAAAAAGGTTATCCCTAACAAGTGCCAATTATTTTTCTGCTACATGTAGGTACAGCAGAGGAAACCGAATCACGTCAGAGTGGATTCTTTGGCAATTGCATGGAAGGTCAACATAACATTAATAGCGCAAAGGTTCCGCCCTGTTAGGTACCTACTGTTTTTTCGACTGTACATAATTTTTCTGCAAGCTGTATGCATAATAATACTTTTATTTGAGATTGTGGAGTTGGAAAAATGTATGGTTAGCAATTATTTTGACGTTGAGACGACGGTATGAATTCAACTGTTGGCAGAGGCACCTCGTTAATTCATATTTCCAAACAATCCTTATCTTTTTGGAACAAATTTGTAGTGGCTAACGCATACAGTACCCACAACGCATATAAACGTCTTCGTAAATTTCTTCCGGTGCCGCTGTCAAAATTTTGCAGACAATTGAACGAACATGTGTGTTCCAGGCATTTGAACAATTATTGAGTGTTTATTGCAATATTTTTCCAGTTCTTTTATTCCTTAAACAGTTTGCACAGCATACGTACACCTACGTAAATATTATGATCTAAAGTTTGTTAGGTGCTACGATGTTTGCCCCAAATAATGGTTCTTTACACAAAAACTTTTGATTTATGCGGCCAAAGCGTACATTAATAATCACAGGGTTCGATACAAACTATTGCAATCGTAACTTTGCGTGATTATTAAGTTATTGTCAGATTATTATCTCAAATCGTGCGTCCGATACATTTGTCCTAGCATATATTGTAATATCTATATTTTATCAACCGACTCAAGTTGAAAATGACGTAATTCCACTGACATCCGCAAATATGTATGTACACAAACAGATGACCATAGACTTAGTCAGAAGAGGAACAGAAATGTCATCGATTGTCTCACTTACAGAACTAATATCGCCACTATTCCAGGATTCATCAATAAAAACGGTTTGATGGGAACTAAATCATTTTTTTGCGACGTTATATTATCAAGGAGGGGAATTTTCATAGCAAAAATCAAATATCAATAGGGATTGGCCATTGTGTTTTATCGACTGTCGATGTTCAATTGTTAGTCAGCACGTTAGGTTTTAGGTAACGAAATTAGACCTGTAATGGGGGAGGCCTTTGTCCTGCAGTGGGATACTATAGGCTACCAAAAACCTGTGTGTGTATTACAATTTAAACATAAAACCGAAACGGAAATGTTAAACAGTGTAAGTGTGTGATGATAGACTAACCTTCATTCAAAATAACAGAATCGAAATCTATATCTGTTCTAATTTGTATATTTTCTTCATCTTGTCTGTAGTAACAAAGATTTGTCATTATTTTCTCTACATTGTCACCATTTAAACTAAGAGAAATAAGAGAATAATTTAAAATTAAGAGAAGGATATTACTTTATCCATTTGTTAATCGTTTTTCTTTTACGATTAACCATCTTGGTTAACACGGGAACCTAATAAAATAATACTTAAAGTACAATTCAATAGAATCTGTCAATTTTCTACATATTTAAGACACCCTATCGTGGGCACACTTGATTATATATGTCCCTGTTGTTGCAATTATCATCTAAAAAGAATCAAAAAAGAATAATAGTCACATCACAAAGCCTTAGGCAGCCCGGTGTTTATATTAGTAGGCTAGAAGTGTCTACAGGATTGTCAGATTCTATTGAATTGGAGTTTATGAAAACACAAGCGACATCAAATGTCAAATGTGACGTGCCGTAATTTATTTTAATAAAGAGACGCAAGTGGCTTATCAAAGAGGTCAAATGTTTCAGAATAATGTTAAAGGTCGGTAACATGCGAAAAATTGATAACTGGAATAGTCGATAAAACACAATGGTCAATCACTCGAGACATTTGATTTTTGCTATGAGAATTCCACTCCTTCGTTATGATTAACAGAAGAATATATTACCTAATCTACGTCATTGTCATCGATAATAATGAAAATATCTATTTTTATAGTAATAATAATAATTGATATTTATTTCTAAAACTCAAGGCTTCATTAATATTAAGAATAATTAAGTAAATAAAAATATTTAAAATTGAAATTAAATGCAATCAACTAATTTACAATGAAAAAATATTTTTGGGTCTGAGGTTTTCAGTTATTTAATGGACGACTGGATGGCCAAGTGGTTAGAGAACCTGACTGAGAAGCTTGAGGTCCCGGGTTCGATTCCCGGCCGGGGCAGATATTTGTATGAATAATACAAATGTTTGTCCTCGGGTCTTGGATGTATAATATGTATTCAAGTATGTATTTATCTATATAAGTATGTTTATTCGTTGCCTAGTATCCATAGTACAAGCTTTGTATTTTACTTCGTTGGGCATACGCCTCTCCAATCAGTATCCATCCGGATCGGTTGTCCGTATCTCTCTTCTCCAGCAGGGCTACTACGATACTCGAAACTCGAAGTTCGTATCGTACCGTCCCTTTCGCTCTCGTATTAAATAGTATAAGTGTCACAGGGACCGCACGACACGAACTTCGAGTTTCGAGTTTAATGGTAGCCCTGCAGCCGTCTCCCTTATGACATCGGACCATCGGGTAGATGGTCTACCCTCACTCTTTCACATATATATATATATACATGAAGTTAAATGAAAGCTTTTAAAAACCAAGCGGTAAATAAACCGGGAACGCCTCAAAGTCCCAAATATAGCTGTCTCGGAGGCTAGGTCCTTGGGGTAAGGGTGCGCTGGCGCTACACAGGGAGCTCAGCAATAGGTTAAGAGAGGCAACAGGCAACCCTCGCGCCGGCAGCTTTCACGCGCAAAGAATCGCAATCGCAGCTCAGTGCGCGAATGCTGTCTGCGTGATGGGCACCATGCCAAGAGGCCCACCTCTCTTTTTTAATTAAAGTTAAGTTTTAGTTATTGTTATTTTGTACTACAAATTATTCAATAAATACTTTTTCACTTCTCATGCTCGTAAAGTTCGTGTTTATGCTGCATCTAGGGGACGTAAAACGACTTTTCATGCTCTAGTGCATTAAATAAAATCTTCGTCTAAGACCAACATAAGCCCAAGGTAATCAGGTGTCAACAGCCACAAACAAAAAAGTTTCTACATATTTTTTTAATATTTTTAATTTATATAAAACTAGAAATAAATCAATAAAATGAAAAATGGAATTATTATAATAATGCATAAAAAATAAGAGATACATAGAAAGTGAATTATTGTTTCCACTGTTGCTATTTCATTTCCTCGCAATCTAAGAGAAAAGCAGAGTGTGAAACTCGAGCATTAAACCCATTTTCCCCTCGACGTGTCTATCCATCCTCGTCATACCGGCTCGGGTGGCTACATGAACGTCTTGGGTAAAATGGCTCGTTTTATGCTCTTGTTGTACAATCTACTATTGGTATTCTCATAGCGATAAATGAAATAGACCCGGTATTTCTGCTTTTTCACCTTGACTTCTTCAAAACATTATGTTTATTTCAATTATTAATATTTTCAAAGACAGAAACCATACTTAGTTCCTTTAGTAAGACAGTAAATTTTATAATAAACAAAACAAGCTACGAGAATAATCTTTTGTCTGCAAACATTTGTTTGAAAAGTGATACTTAACCACTGCACGGGCTAGTCGCTAGAGGGCGATTCTGAGAGCGTTTCAACTGCCATCATTACAATACTGTTACATAGTTACATTGTTCAGAGATGTTCAGAGATGACGACAAGTTTCGATTAGACAGTGTGAGAAATGTTGTGTATTTAAATTGCGGTAGATTGCCATCGATAATACGGTCGCTTTTAAATTCATAGCTACAGAGTGCTTAATGTAACTAACCTCGCACAATATTAAATATCCTCTCACCATCTTATTAGTTAAGATTAACGTTTAAATTGTAAAAACTGGTTCAGCACAAGTTTGACCGGTCATAAAAGTATTCATAACATGTTAGTACTATTTTGTTTCTGATGTTGTACCTATTCTATGAGAATTACACACAATAAGAATTATATATTACTTGAACTATAAAAAAAAAGATAAAAATAGAAAGAGGGTTTCATGCGAGATGTTTTGTCATATATTACAAAGTAAAAAACTAATTTACACCCGCTTCTTTATTTCCCTAGTAGTTCTTCCCCATTTCATAGATTTTTTGTAAAAGTCAAACTCATTCGTTGCCCACTTTATAATGATTGTGTCTGGTCCATATCCGTCGGTTGAAACGCTTTGTGAATGTCCCTGACATTCGACGTATTTAAAGCTGCGTCAGTATAGTTGTTATTTTAGTCTACTGTTGGTCTGTGCAGTGATCTCTAAGGCTTTGTTGAGAGAATGAATAAATTATTGAATCTCATTTTCGTGGCGGCAGCGGTCGTGAGTGTCTACGCCGCAGTTGGGATTTATCCTGCGGAACCAAAACCACCTGGATTCGGTAAGTTCACGTATCTTTTATAACTATACTAGACTTCACCCGCGGCTTCGCTCGCAGGCGTGATTAGATCCTACAGTTGAATTTACTAAATTCGCATGGGAATTCCCTCAAATTATGGGTGCCGGTTATTGCTTAATATCAGGTCAAATCCTAGCCCGTTTGTTGACGGAGACATACTAACTAGTACATAAAATCTGGGTACGGGAATAAGTATCTATGTCATATTATTATGTGTCATTTTTTACGTCTCTAGCAGTTATATTGTATACATGTACCTCTATATAGTGGTGTATATATAATTATGTGTGTGTATAGTAGCCAGATATTGGTATATCTGCCACAGCAAAGCGAGCATAAATATCTAATACGAACCTATTTCTAGGGCCAGTAAGTAGGACGTGTCGTGTCAGATATTTTTGCGCGCTTCGCTGTGGCATATATTAACAGGGCCGGATTTAGAAGTCCGGAGGCCTTGGGGCAACAAAGGAGTGGAGCACCCCCCCAACCCACCAAATATAGACAAATAGTAGAGAAAGAAGTGGTTTGTTTACTAGTGTTTACTCGTCGGAATTTAAAAAAACCGAAATCTTTATTGTGGGGGCCCCTCTTTTGTGGAGGCCCAGGGGCTGCGGCCCCGGTTGCTCTCCCCTAAATTCGGCTCTGGATATTAATGCAAGTGACTGTACCTATAGATATTTTTTCAGCTGACCAAGAGGGCTGCTACTTAACAATATTCAACGCGGTTTTGCCTTTCAACAAACCGTATTATCCGAGCGATAATAAGTCATGTGAACAATACACTTGTTGGACGAGCGGTGAAACACAAGTATTTTCGTAAGTATTCATTGAGGGTATTTTAAAACAAGCTTTTTAGAAAAATACAGTCATCCATCCATACTATGATGATTACGCTGTTTGTCTGTTACCACTTTACGCTTTAACTGTTGAACTGATTTAGATAAATGTATAAGAAGCCGTGGTGGCCTAGTGGTTTGACCTATCGCCTCTCAAGCAGAGGGTCGTGGGTTCAAACCCCGGCTCGCACCTCTGAGTTTTTCGAAATTCATGTGCGGAATTACATTTAAAATTTACCACGAGCTTTACGGTGAAGGAAAACATCGTGAGGAAACCTGCACAAACCTGCGAAGCAATTCAATGGTGCGTGTGAAGTTCCCAATCCGCACTGGGCCCGCGTGGGAACTAATGGCCCAAGCCCTCTTGTTCTGAGAGGAGGCCTCTGCCCTGCAGTGGGACGTATATAGGTTGGAATGATGATCAGATGATAAAAAGCCGTGGTGGCCTAGTGGTTTGACCTCTCAAGCAGAGGATCATGGGTTTAAACCTGAGCTTGCATCTCTGTGTATGAATATTGCAAAGTGAACAAAATGATGTACGAAAAATGCGAAGCTCATCCTTATGACCTACATACAAAGTAGTCATGGTGCGTTTTGCAAGCTTTTAATTAGGTACGGTGGAAGTACCGGTCGGTTGGGAACCTTAAAACCGTTTTTATTCAGTTGAAATTTGAAGTACCTAATATATAAAAAGTTATAGTATAAAAACAATGTGTTTAATGAGTTTTCAAAAGTTGATATTGAAACAAATAAAGTTTGTAATGTTCTATTACTGTACATTTATGTCAAGCGTATATTTAAACAATAAATGCCCGTAAACGGCACAGTGACCATAAACGGTACTTCTGCCCTAACTTGTTATGTTACTTCGGGTCAAATCTTGAGAATCGAATTTGAATAACTCACTCACTCACTCACTCACTCACTCAGATTGTATTTTTTTTAAAACAAAAGATATATTTGGTTTTTATCAGATGCGGCTCTATTGGATTCCCTCCCAACTGCCGTCTGGTCAAAGACTTAACCTTGGACTACCCCAACTGCTGCGGCCAGATTGTGTGCGATCCTACAACACCCACGGACGGCAGAACTACTGAAGAAACCACTTCGATCACTAAAAGCTCTTAAGATCTAGTAATTACTTCCTTACAAATCCTAATTCCTCATACATCTTTATCAATCATCAAAATAACTCAGAGAATAAGCAAGTTGAAGTGACAGTGGGCTGGCCATTTCTTTGAAGAACTGACAACCGCTGGAGTAAACAAGTTCTTGAGTGGAGACCGCGTCCGCGGCCATACTGAGTGACGATTTGCGAAAGACTGCTGCTAGAAGCTAGATGCGTCGTGCCGAGCACAGGGCGCAATGGCACTCACTGGGGGAGTTCTATGTCCAGCAGTAGATTGCTAGGCTCATGATGATGATAAACTTCCAATTCCACGCATTCTAAAAATCGTGACAGACGGCAAACAGTGACTAATAAAAATGAACCACGGACCAACTGACTGATGAAAGGTTGACTAGCAGAGAACACTCGATAAATCCACATTTGTACTTTGTACACTCCTGTTTGTAACCTATCTATATTTCCTTTACAAGAAATATACAATAATTGCAATAAAGAGTTTTTCTACTACTGATAATAGTAATGATCCGTTTATATAATAAGGTCAAGGATCATTATTATTATCAGTGGTAATCGACCTATTCCTTGAAAGGGCTTATTTTAGAGCTTATTTACAATGTTTTGGGCCAGTAAACCAGGGATCTAAATGAACCCTCATTTCCGGAATATATAAGTACACGCGTAATTATAAAAACATTGGTATTATTATACATTATTTATCTGCCCGCCTGGGTATCGAACTGAGGCCATTTTTATGGTACTAAGGCGTTACTATGCAGAAGTCCATTTTATAGAACTGCAACCTCTTATTAACATGTTAAGCAATATAAATGTGAAAGTTTGTGAGTGAGTGAGTGAGTGAGTGAGTGAGTATGTTTGTTACTTCTTCACGCTCAAACGGCTGGACGGATTTGGATGAAATTTACCAGAAAGTTAGTTAATAACCTGGATTAAAATAAAATGAAAATGAAAATAACAACCGCTGCGCTTATAGTCATGGAATTTGGTATATAGGTAGCTGAACATCTGGAATAAAACATAGCTTACTTTTTATTCCGATATTACCACGCCCGGTGGGCTTTGAGTCATGAAATTTGACAACGATTGTTATTAATGTTACGTCAATGAAAACAACGATTTCATTGTCGGGAATTCCCACGGGAAATTTTAAAAATCCCGGAATTTCAATTCAGCTGCTGGACCTAATGATTTACGTGTGCGAAGCCGCGGGTAAGCACTAGTCTAATATAAAAGACCAGCACCAATTATTTGACACAACAAAGCATACATAAATGTTATCTGATAGGACTCTACGAGTATTCCTAGGGCCGGTAGTATGTTAGACATTTTTGCACGCTCTTTTGAGGCAGATATTAAAGCAGGTTACTGTACAATTATCATTGTTCTCTTAATTGTTCCCGCTTTTTCTGCTTTCAGCGATCAATTAAATGTAAATGTCGTTTTTCCTTAATCCATAAGAATTAGGCAGGCAATGTTGTCTGAAACTGTAATTAAAAATTCGAATTCCCGCCATTAGAGCTCGCGGATAATAAAAACGTTTTTAGAGCCAGCTCGATAAACTCGAAGTGTGGCTCTTTATTATTATTACGTGCTGGAAGTACCCCCTTGCCGAAATTATGCTATTTGCCTTAACGTTTAGTGTTATGCGCAATCTTTGCCCAGACTTTTTTTTTAAATTTATTGCGGTTCACGCTCCCGAGTTTTAATTTTTTCACGACATACATCGGGGTGACGGTAGATGCGATATTTTACGATTTAAGAAGGAAAAACGATGTCTTTTTACTGAAGTGTCCGAAGATGGGTTATTTTTTAGCGTGTATGTTGTTTTCTTGTGTCTAGTTTTTGGTCCTCTCAGTCAGTTGAATACTTATTGAATGGTCACAAATAAAGGCGTTTACCTTTCTTTGAAAGAAAACAAAGTTAAATCTATTCAGTAGCACATAGAAAATATTAAGCACGTAGAAAAGCAATCAGCCCGTTACATTACATAGATTTTTGCATAGATAAGCTCTGGTGGCGTAGTGGTTTGATCTGTGGCCTCTCCAGCAGAGGGTCGTGGGTTCGAGCCTGGGCTCGCATCTCTGAGTTTTTTGGATTTTATGTGTGAAATTACATTTTCATTTGAAATTCACTATTCTTCTCAATTCACATTGGATGTGTGAGAACTACGGGCCAAGCCCTCTCATTCTAAAAGGAAGCCTGTGCTCTGTAGAGGGACGTATATAAGCTGATATAATGTGATGATACATAGACGTTGCCGCATTCAATTACGCATAAACTCTTCTGGAATTAATCTATCGACTTTAGTACCCTAAGCTAAGTATGAAAAAAAAACAAATGTTTCCCCGTAGCCTTGTAAAACTGGCCACAACAAGGCCATAATTCAGACAAGAAAAACAAAACGAAGAGGAAACAAACGAATTCGCCCAGAGGACTTCAAAAAAAAAACGCGAATGAAGATAACCATGATTTAATGAATGCGGGAAAGTTTGAACATTCTGGCTTAAAATGCTTCCCGGGAGTGTTGCTCGCTGCAACAGATGCGTTCTTAGTGCAACAGTGGCCACTGTGAAAATAAAGGTGCCATTGCAGCTTTCTGCTGACTGTATTTTTTGTTGACAGTACTTGCAATGTCATTCAAACTACGTATCCACACCTTTCAAGTTAGTCTGAGTTACTAGAAGAGGGTGAAATTCGACTTGAAAAATAAATCAATCATGGAACAATTTACACCTATTGACCACGTAGGTTCACGGTGGATGCAGGCTGCTTCCAACCAAAGCAACTGGAGGTCAATGGGGGAGGCCTATGTCCAACAGTAGACGTCCTACGGCTGATATGATGATGATGATAATTGTCTGTAATTGATGGATATACTTCTGATGATAAATACGTAAGTACTTAACTAGATTATTTTAAAAATTTATTTCTACACTTACTTAGATATAGTCATATAGTTTAGATATAGTTAGTGTTTAGTATTGTAACTAAGGGACCCCATACATCCCTGTGTTTCTTTATTATTATTTTTTGTATTTTTTTTCTTTAATTGTATAATATAGTTTTTAAGTATTTTATTTGTAATTATATTTTTATGAAAAAATTACTTTCTGCCAAGTTTCTTGCGGCGCATTATTCTTGGCAATGATGGTCTTTCCGAAAGCGCTGGTAGTTTAAAAAAATGACGTGTAAAAGTGCCCATTGCGGCCTATTTACTGAATAAATCATTTGAATTTTGAATTTGAATTTGAGATATAACATTCGCAACTAAGGTACTAATCTTCGTGTTCATCATGCAAGTAGGGCAGAAGTAGGTATCGATTGTGGCTACGTACCGTTTTTGGCCATTTATTGTTTAAATAAAGATTTGAAATAAATTTATAGTAATAAAACATTACACATTGGCAGTGCAAATAATCCAAGACCAAGGTATTTTTCACACTAAATCTGTCCGGACCGGGAATCGAACCCTAGCTTCGTAGTCAGGTTTGTATCTACAAGCAGCCAAACAGCGTATATTAAAAGGAAAATTGCTTTTCAATATTTTTTAATTAAACTTACAAGTTTCATAGTGACAAAGCCTATAAATCTGTACACGTATGACTCTCCGCCCTCACGTACACAAATGCTTCTCATGAATAGCGCAACCAAAGCAACATTATCAGCGATTCTAAGTCCATCGCCTATTCAGTACGAGTACCTATCCTAGAGATAATGGTCGTAAAAGCCGACTTTGCCCACGTTCGTGGCCTCGCCATCGTAAACCGGTAACTTTGCTACGTTATCTTTCGTTGGGGCAAAAAACGTAAATTACTTGTATTTATCTCTAGTGCTCATACCGCTGAATTAAATATGAATTCAAATTTGAAACAATTGGATTATCTACTCATAAGTATGAAATAGACATGGCAGATTAGTGGTTTGGTTGGTATAATGGCTTCTCAAACGTCGTCGAAAGTCGTCTGTAAACTTTGTTAGCAAAGAGAGATCTTTGCATATCTGAAACCGCGTATTTTAAAACTAACGGCACGACCAACCAACCCTAACAGATTCATATTGTTAACGCTACTATAATTGTACCAGTATTAGTACATGATTAGCATTTTTTTTAAACGTTTAACACACAAAAGTGTTAAATTATCTACTAAGAACATGGTCACTCTGCAATTCATTTTTATCATGTCAGGGTAGCCGAACAGAACGTCTACTGCTGGGCATAGGCCAACCCCAAGGCTCTCCACTCCGAATCCGGTCTTCGTGCGACCAATCTCGCTTCACACCGCGATCCCAAGGTACAACAATTAAAATAAAAAAATCAAATCGAACCCACAGAAATAAGCCCGAACCCTAGTCCACGGCGGCCCTATATATCCTGGATCCGGTAAGCGGCCATGGTAACGGCTCTGCAGGGGGTGCTATAGTGAATCAATGGCAGAGGCCGTGCTACCAAAAACGACTCTGCAATTAAATATAAA
Organism: Choristoneura fumiferana; assembly: GCF_025370935.1. Lineage (NCBI taxonomy): Eukaryota > Metazoa > Arthropoda > Insecta > Lepidoptera > Tortricidae > Choristoneura > Choristoneura fumiferana. The sequence goes on from NC_133478.1 coordinate 14,800,887, forward strand.
ATAATTCTAATTTGGGTTTTAAAAAAATATTATGATTGTGAAGACTCATTATCAATCCTTTGGCACCTTTATTTTCACAATATGTAAATTTTGACAATCTCAAAAATGATACCAGATTAGTTTCGTAAAAAATGCATGGACAGTTTTCGCTGACCAGAGTCTAGGTATCATCGTAACCATCAAGTTGTATCCTTTATAAGAGGTAAGATCAAACATGACATTGAGCCGCGTCCGGGAGTAGACGCTGGTGACTAATGTGTATCATTTCCGGGGTGGAAGTTACTATGGGTATGTTGGGTCAACCTGTCGGAGTCCGATATAAGGCATGGACGTTTGCTGAAAACTTATTGCGAGCGTTGGGAAAGAAAATGGCTTCTGAAAAAAAAACATGTTAGGTGCAAGCCTTTTTTGCATACTGTATTTTTCGTGGGCATTCTCACCAAATTCAAGTCTAAGTCTAAAAGTGAAAGAAATTCCACTTGCAAAATTTTACCTTTAAAAATATACGTATCTGGGTCAATCAACTTTTATGTGTTGTTATTTTATTTTTGCAATGTATACTAGTCTATTAGCATGCTTAGGAGATGAATCACGAAGGAATTATCTCAAACTGTCATAAGTCAGAACTCCCAACTTTTAGTGTATTTGTACTCCATAAAATCAAACTTTTAATTGGTAACGCAGAAGACGTGACTATGGCAACAAAAGTTGATTAAACCACCAACATTCAATTAATTTCATCACCACCGGACCATGTCGTAATAAAATTATTTACCTAATATGATACCTAAAAGGTTCCATGGTGATCCAGGAATTAAATTGATTGACTGTAGGTACTTACCAACATTAAAAAGCTTGTAAAGCGGCAACGAATTCAATGCAACCATAGAAAAATAATAATACTCTTTATTATACAAAAGGAAAGAAAGAAATATAATTGACAAACTTTGAGATAGATGTAAGTAAAAAGGCGAACTTATCCTTCTAAGGGATTTCTACCCGTCATCTTTGATCGAATGAGAGGAAAAGTCAGTGAGTATTTATTTAATAATTATTATCAATATGGTTCTAACTAATAAACGAATATTATCCTAACACTTTCAACTGCTTGTAGCAATTCTAGCATGATTTAATATCATTATTTTCGCGATATCTTCTAGTCTGGGAAAACTTTTACATTTGGACCAAAATCATATATTCAAAATTGATCAACATGTAGAAAAATAATAAGCTTTTCCCGTTAATAGTAAATATTTTAATTTAAAAGACGTCAGGCAAAAACTCTGTCGCCCTGTTACTAAACATCAAAATTATAATAATTGAAGTTCTGTCATCCTGTGTCAACCTCATTTTCGTGAATTGCCGTGGATAATCCCGCTTGAACCCTGATCCTTGCGCCACTCCGTCCGTCTGTCTAACCCACAGAACTAATGATGGGAATAATGTCACGCGAGGAAAATTCCAAGGCGAATAATTAAAAAGTAAAAAACCCGACTGCCTTAAAAATGAAATAAAAACAACAAGTCTACAAGCTTTGTAGTCAGACTCTCTAACTCACTCAAGAAAAAAAGCTGACGTTATAGGTATTTGTTATCCAACGCACTGGAAATCAAATTTTGCTTGCACCACTTTTTCCTGTCAAATTATTGGATGAATGTAGAAAGATGCTGATTGCGATAGCGGATAGGCAGCACGGCCTCTTAGGTCTTATAGTCTAACGCTCTAGGAATTGCAATAGTTTTCCCCAATTCTTTCTGACAAACGGTATAAGATAACGGGATAAGCGACGGTGAATGCGATAGCAAGCATCATCATTATCATCATTAGCTGGAAGACATCCACTGCTGAACAAAGGCCTTCCCCTTATGAACGCCACAATGAACGACAACTCGCTACTTGCATTTACCGGTTTCTCGCAACTCTTACGATGGTTTAGTCCACCTGGTGGGAGATCGGCCAACGGTTCGTTTTCCGGTTCGTGGTCGAAACAAGAGAATTTTTCTCCCCCAACGGTTATCTGTTCTTCTAGCAATGTGTCTCACCCATTGCCACTTCAACTTGCATAATATTTTTTCCAGCTATGTCGATGACTTTAGTTCTTCGACGAATTTCCGTATTCCGGATTCTATCGCGCAAAGAAACTCGAAACATAGCTCTCTCTATAGCACTAAAGAATACAAGCGAAGACAATTCTATTCCTCTCAATTCTGTGGTCTAACAGCTGCAATTTAAACCCATTGTCTTAATGAAACGGCCGGTTCAACATACTATGCGCTTCTGTCTTGGGCCATTTAGACGTCGTGAATAAACAAAACAGTCTTGAATGCAATGGTGCTTTGCATATTTACGAAGCGGGTAAAACTTACGGGTGCACTTTATATAAAACAAGTGTTTTTCCGCGGCTTCGAACGCGTTCCGTTAGAACCAAAGGCTACTACGAAATTCGAAAATCGAAGTTCGTATCGTACCGTCCCTCTCACTCTCGTATTGAATATTATTAGCGTAAGCGGAACGGCGAGATAAAAAGTTCAAATTTTGTACTTATAAGGCCAGCACTTGAAATGAAGTTCCGGTATTTTATTAAATTCCCATGGGAATTCTCAAAACTACGTCGTAGATTCATTAACGTTGTATACAGGGTGTTTGGCAGTCGGGTGTAGGGGTTTTAAGGGATGACGGTTAGGGTCATTCTGAACATTTTTTACCACATTTACTATTGTGAAAAGTTGTTTTTTTTTAATCGTTATGCCAGTACCGTCGTAGTCTTACACAATTGCATTGCCTACTACAAGCTACAAGGGCTCTTTTTTCGGAAATACCCATCATTTTCTAGTTCCCTTTTTTTATTGCACATTACGAGTAGTAGAAAGCTCTTAAATCAAAGAAGTTTATTAAGCAATTTGTACCCGTAAATCACTGTTACTTTTTTTTGTAGTCACGTAAAGTTACAAAATTATCTGAGTTTTTTTATCGTCCTGTCTAAAGAGGTTTTTGATCTGTCCTAGCTAGTAGTGGACAAATATTTGAATTTATTTTGAAGAACGCAAAACACTAAAAGTTAACTCAATATAGGCTTAACAGGGTATTAAATTAAAAAAAAAAACTGGCAAACAGAGTGATTTAAAAAATACAATGTTTCAAAAACCGTGAAACTTACCATAATAGTAAATGTGGTCCAAAATGTTCAGAATGACCTTAACTATCATCCCTTAAAACCCCTACATCCGACTGCCAAACACCTTGTATAAAATACCCGCGCCAAATTTCATGTATCCGTCTTCAATGGTGTGTTTGAAGTTCCCAATCCACACTGAGCCAGCGTGGAAACTACGGCCCAAGCCCTCTCATTCTGGGGGGAGGCCGGTGCCCAGCAGTGCGACGTGTACAAGCTGGGATGAACAATTAGCAAAATTACACATGGTAAAAATATCGCGGCTGACATTAAAATATACAACTGTACCTATAGGCAAAAAAAATCTCTTTACAATATTAAATGGATTCCATGCTCTCTAAAATTCTCAGGTTGTAATTACAAGCTCCTTGCACGTTTATTACGTAATATTGCCCCTTCATACGGCTGAAGGGATCTCAAGGAATTAATAAAATAATAATTGCCTGCTTCTAAAACTTTGAGATCATCTCGGTAAACTTGAGGACAATATCAAATGTAAGCGGTATTCATATTTTTTTTTCATTACCAAATCTCAATTAGCTCTGGCATAGCAAAATAATTTAATGTACAACACAGATAAATCGTCCCTTCGACTGCTTAAGGGCACATAATTAGAAATATTAAAGTAAGAAAGCACTTTGATTGATGAATTGTATGAAATTCTATGCTATAATAAGTACAGTTAAGAAAATTGAATTAAGTACCAGGTTGGAACAGGGAATCTTAAAGTTACAATTAACAGACTGGCTAAAACCAAAAAGTCGTTCCTGGGACATTGCATACGTTTTTACAATAAAATTCCAAAACATATAACTGATCAAACAGATACAAAGTTAAAAAAACTATTGTCATTACATTGATATATTTTTGATTTACATCAACGATTTGCCAAAGACATTGGGTACGACGTGTGTTATGTTTGCTGATGACGTCTCACTACTACTCAAATGCACGGATAGCATAGAATGCAACGAACGCCTTAGACAAATATTTAATACCGTAACGAATTGGCTACACGACCATAACTTAAAAATGAACCTTAAAAAGACAAAAGTAATACAATTTAAACCGACACAAAAGAAAAGTTTACATATGTCATTAATAATCAATAATAACACTATCGAAGAAGTAAATGAATTTAAATTGTTAGGTATAAAAATTGACTCAAATATAAACTGGAAATCACATATACAAAATGTTAAATTAAAATTATCAAGATTTACATATGCACTAAGTGTCCTTAAAGTTAACACAAACATCGAAACAGCTTTAACAGCATACTATGCGTACGCACACGCCTGGTTGCAATATGGCGTAATACTTTGGGGGGCGAGCACGGATTGCCACCAATTATTCGTTATGCAGAAAAAATGTATTCGCATCCTTACAAACACACATATACCAGACAGCTGTCGTCCACATTTTATTAAATTGAAAATCCTGACACTACCCTCTATTTATATAATGGAAGCGGCACTATTTGTTAGAAAACATTCAAACTTGTTTACAATGCGAAAAGAACTTAGTAATAGAAGAACTTGTAGGCAAAATAAAAATCAACTACTGTTACCAAAGTCGAACCTTGCAATGTTTAGAAATGGTCCCTATTACCGGTGCATACAGATAGCTAATAAAGTCCCGGAAGAAATCAGGTTAGAAAGAAAGGATAAATTATTTAAAAGCAAACTTAAAAGCCTCCTCATTAAAAAATGTTATTATAAAATTGACGACTTTTTAAACGACCAATTCTGACATAAATATCATGCATTAATGGACATTGTTATATATTCTTCATTGTTATTATTTTCTATTCGATATTGAAACGCTAAAATCTTTATTTATTTAATAATAGTAATTGATAATTGGTAATAGTAGTAAAAATTAACATCTAATATTAACATAAATTGTATTGACATTAAATTATTGATAAAGACAAATTAATGTGTAATTAATAATTGTAAGTTACTGACATTCTATACCCGAACAGGGTTTCATGTACTGACCATCTGTGTAACGACCATCTTTGTAAATGAACATGAATTTGAATGAATAAATGAATATGAATATGAATATGAATATCTAAGGTGTATTATAAAGTTAATGATTATAATATCATGGACGATCCCTTACTTCAAATAGGTAGCGAATCTACTGACAAAAAGAAGTGGTAAAAACGATTGTGATTTCATGTGTATTAGACAATAAGGCCTCGGTTTTATAAAAGATTAATAATATTACCATAATAATCCCCTGTTTCACCATCCATTGATTAATTTGATCTGACGGATAAATATGATGACGTCTCTGTTTGTTTTGTTCGAATAGACGGAGACGGCATCACATTTATCCGTCAAATAAAATCAATCAATGAGTGGTGATACAGCCCCTAAGAATGGATAGTCCCCTGCGTGCCTCGTGGTCGAAGTCGCGGGCACAAGCTAGTGAAAAATCAATATTTTGCAAGCAAGTGTACACATTATGATGTGAACATGTAGCGTACGTCCTCAAGTTTTGTAATATCAGCTCTTCAAACAATTACACTTCATAAAGTGTTTTGCTTACCAATTATAATATTCCTTTTGTTGTAACAATATTATTATGTAAATCGGCATTAAGGTTAGGTATATGTAATCCTGAAAATAAATAACGATGCGAAATTAATGAATGGTAGTCATAATCAAATTAATGACACAATTCGTGTTAAGTGTTAAGACCCTAAAAATAAGGGTCGCTTTTAGGATCAATTTGTTGTCCGTCGGTCTGTTTTTAGTAGGTTACCCCCTCTTTGGCGACCTCCATAAGCACTCTGTTTCTGTAACAATACGAGTGCGTTAGTGCGTGGCGGGTGATTAAATTATACTATCCAAAAAATAAATTTAAGTTTGTAAATGTGTTTTTTCTTTTTTTGTCATGATGTGTTGGATGAACGCTTATAATCATATTTCTATTCTATTCTATTCAAATTATATTAAATAAAGCACTTTACACATAAATATTGATGAAATGATTCTTGATTTAATTTGATATCAAAGGACGACACAAATTACTTAACACGTACTTACCAGCTTTTGAGGTCAGAAAGAAAGAGACATTTAGTTTGACAGGCGATTGTTTATGTTACCATGTAAAGCATAGACTAACGAAATTATTTCAACAGCTTCACTGAACAGGGGGCCTACCATGATCTTTTCATTAACGATCCAAATGCAGAGCAGTTCAATTTAGGCACCTAAACTGAATCGTCGAAATTGGTACCACGACGTTTATTTCTCAGAGCTGAGTCTCAATGGTTTACAAGTGAATGAAAAACCGATATTGTCTCTGGTCCGAAACTGAAACGCTAAGTCGCGAAAAGGATGCCGCTATATGCAAACCAAATAGTGTATACTAAAACCTTTTTATTTTGGAAAACCATAACTCTATGTCATTCCGTGTTCTTAGCAACCATTGTGTTGATTACAAATAATATTTACGCTGTCACTAATCCACGAGTCTCTTTTCTAACTGAAAAAATAGTTTTATCAATGTGGAGTTAGGAAGCACAATGTCGTGAGGAGTACATAATAATATGAAAAGTTATAAAACTTTAATAAAAGTTAAAAAGTTGTTGAAGTTTTAAAAATATTCCAAGTAAAATACTTAGAAGTATTAGTAGTCCAAAATAATTGACAGAATGAGTAACTCATACTGAATCGCTAAATTTGACACTGAAGCGATTCAATTCCCACTCAAGTTAAGCGTCATGGTAAGAAAACCGCTTGAAGTGAGTGAATGAAAATGTCTGTGATGATTAGTACCAATTTCACCATACGATGTTAAATGTTAATGGTACTAATCATCCTATATTGGGAGTGAGTTATTAGAGTAAACCAACAGGTTTTTGAAATCTAAACTCCGGTAGACAATGACAGATAACACATTGTATCTGATCTATGACGTGGAACAAGTAGAAATTGGAATTAAAGTTTCAAAATCTTGCATGTTAGGATGAAAAGTACAGGTGATTGATAGCTTTACAAAGTGGAAAACTGTTAATTCGAAATTCTAACGTGAATGTGAATGGAAATAGTTCATGCTAAATTTTAATTAAGTTAAGTTTTTACCATTCAGTCATTCATTCAATTATAAATGGTACATAACGACGACTCCTCTGCATTACTTGTCCAAATATGCCACGAGGATCCTAACCCTCTTATACCAACAATTGCTATAATGCTTATAATTATTAAATAATTTAATTTAGAATATTTGGTTATTCATATAGTAATGATTAAAATCTGAAACAAAATTCAAAAAAAATGCAAAAAAATATTTGATTTGTGCGAGCGAGCAGTACTGCTCGGAGCAGCAGGGCTACTCCGAAACTCGAAACTCGAAGTTCGTGTCGTGCGGTCCCTCTGACACTTATACTGTTTAATACGAGAGCGAGAGGGACCGCACGACACGAACTTCGAGTTTCGAGTTTCGGAGTAGCCCTGCAGAAGCGACTCGGATCGGTTAGGTTCATAAGGCTAAGGCGGGAGCTACGTTAGATATTTTTTTTATAGCAGCCCGGATAATACTGCTTCACAAATGATCTTTGCTGTTGGATTTTTGCCAGGTGTTTATACTTTTCGATATTTCCTCGATGTTTGTTTAAAAATTGTTTATTATGAACTTTGATTGTTTGATTGTTATTACGATGTTAGTACAACGTACTTTAAATAAATATATTATATTTTTAAAAATATGGCAAATTGAATAATATGATTTGAGAATTTGTTTATATGCATTGTGTTTTTATATCTACGTTCTCAATATTTCGAACAGATTCAAATTCTGATATTTGTGTTATGAGAAATTAAAATTCGCAAATCGTTGTTAATTTCTTATGACTAATATTACACACCCCATGAATCGTGCCATTTTACTCGAGGCGTTCATATATAGCCACACGAGCCGGTACGCACACCTGATTACCTTGGTCTTAGAAGATGATTTTATTTTATAACTACACCAGATAATAAAAAGTAATTTTATATCGCCTAGCCCTAACATAAGTACCAGCTTTACCAGCATAGGGTACTTAAGAAGTGAAAAGTAAATTAAGTATACTTGATACTTCGAAGGGTTTCAAACTTTAATTTCAATCATAATAACATGGAGTGGTTGCTAATTGATAAGTACGAGCTTAAATTGAATGATATTAATTTCAATATTACATTTTGCAACAAGTAGATACTCTACATCTAAAACAATATTGCTATTACGTATGGTGCAGCAAAATATAAAACCGACCAAGAGCGTGTCGGACACGCCCGAAATAGGGTTCCGTAGCCATTACAAAAAAAATTATTAAGTAATATTTTGTATTTTTATACGGAATCTTCCAAGTTTAGGTATACTTTATACCTTAGGCTGCTATTTACTCTTAAACTACTAATAATTCTCAAGCAAACTTAGCCGTTATAGTTTTCCTTGAAAATTGATATACTTACTTATATACTACCCTGAAATGACGCTAGATTTTAATGAAAATTTGCACTTTAAATTTGAATATTTCGCAAAAAAATCACTGAATCGAAAAATCGTCTAAGAAAACCCCTAATGGTTTTAAAAGACCTATCCAACGATACCCCACAATATAGGGTTGGATGAGAAAAAAAAACACTTCCACTTTACGTCTATGGAAGGTACCATAATTGAAAAAAAAAAAAATTGTACCATTTTGTCGGTCTAGTTTACAATTTACATATATATCCGTGCAAAATTACAGCGTTTTAGCATTGACAGTCCCTAAGCAAAGCCGCGGACGGACGGACAGACAGACAGAGAGCCAGACATGGCGAAACTATAAGGGTTCTGTTTTTGCCATTTTGGCTCCGGAACCCTAAAAAGTATAGTTTCAAAGCAGGAGATTAAGTCTTTTTTTAATAATAATTTGAATTCGAATTTGAGCAAAATATTGTTTTACTCAAGAATGAGGGTTATTGAACTGGAGACTGCTTCATTGCTTAAAGTTAAATCTTTTAGTAAACCAAGAGAAAATAAAGTGAAAATAAATCAAACACAAGTGACGGGTTAAAACCCATATCTACCGCAGTTGCTTTTGTACAGAAAATGACCTAAAAGAACCTCTTTGCTCACCCGCGACCTTATGATAGCTGCTCTACGTTAATGCAAGATATTATGCGTGTTCATGCAGTTTTTCCACCTCCTGTTGGACTAAAGAACATCAGTGCAGTCTAACGTCTTGTAGCATGGTATACGGTTGTGTTACTCTGAAGATGAGCTCTGGCTGAATTTGAAACGCGTCAGTGTAGTGCATGTGGTGGTGGTGATAGATGGTTTTATATGACTTGTGTGTGTTCTTACAGTGTGGAGGTGGAGGAACTGCATGAACTTGAATATCTTGCTAGCTATCATAAGGTCGTAGGTGAGCAAAGAAATTTACGCATTATTTAAACGAGCAATTCTTGTATATATATTTCGGGATCTCGAAAACGGCTCCAACGATTTCGATGAAATTTGGCATGTAGGGGTTTTCGGAATGATTGCTACCGAGTTTTAGCCCAAGCAAAGCTCGATCGACAAGGTACTAAATTATTATACAGCAAACTGACGAGTAATTGCCCTCATCACACCTAGCTTTCAAGAACTCTAGATTGAACCAGCTTTGTCCCTTCTAAGTCATATGAGTTAGTGACCATGGTCGTACTCTTTCGTTGAGGATCAGTACCGAACCTTCATAAAGACTTTCTTGTAGAAATAGTGTGGTAGTCCCCTGTCTTCCTCACCGCGTTGCTGGAGTTTGGGGTTCGTAGTTGGCAGAGAGTGCTGCCCGCTCTCATCCCTTTTTTAATGTTTCTTGGTCGCCTTTTACGACACCATGGATATGGTCCTATTCCAAAACCGGTCACGGCGTGGACTGATTATGATTTTTGGCATGTTTTGGCAGTATTTGTATGGTTAATTTTGTATGGAATTAATGTATGGTTCCTGTGAGATTAAAGAGTTTTAAACTATATACTAATTCTTCGCGAGCGAAGCTGCGGGCAAAAGCTAGTTATGAGGTCCCTCAAATATTTTCAATATCCGAGCCGCCATAGCGTGTCACATTCGATAATCGAAATAAAAATTCATATTCGAGGGACGGCGATCAGTCAACACGGGAAGGCACCAGGTGCTAGCAAGTACCTTTAGGCTTTGGATTCGAAACTGGGATCGAAGGCATTTAGAAAAAATGGAATCGTTATTGATTTGCCATTGGCATTAATTTTTTTACTCAGATATTGCTTACTCGGAGATCAATTAAGCATAGTCATGCGAACGAAACTACATAATAAGGGTTTCAAGGGATAAATTAAATTTTAATAATAATAATAGATTTATTTTTCGACCAACTTGGGTCAAACTTGGCCTTGGATTTTGAAGGTAGATTTTTTAGACGAATTTCCTACGAAGATAACGATCATATTGCTATATCGAAAATACAAACTGAGACATGGATGCACAGAAAAACGAGAAAAAGAGACCAGCTCTGGGAATCGAACCCAGGTCCTCAGCAATCCGTGCTGCGTGCTATAACCCCTACACCACCGCTGGACAGGAGTCTAGACACAAATTTCTCCTATGCACACATATCTCAGGTTGTTTTATTCTTCTACGCTACTTAACCCTTAAATTGGCAAGAGTAAAAAAATACAAAAACAAGTGATACAGTATCATACCTTTATTTAATACCGTCTTAGGGTCTACAGAAAAATGAAAAAAAAATCTAGCATTATTGGTTTTTCAGAAAATCTATGTACATCACCATGCACGTTGCCAATTCTATAAGAACAAAGTAACATTATTTTGTGTACACGCTGGTTACCGCTGCCAATGAGGCAGTAAACTTTTATATAAAAAAACCTAAATTATTTTAAAAAAAACATCATTTATACTTGGTTTTGGTATATTTGGTATAGGTATTTTAACTAAATGTAAACAAAACACCGTCAATTGGGGTCTTAAATATTGAAATTTCCCCATTAAACTATCTAAACATACTATCTGTATTGAAATACACTAGTGTACTTAGTATTACAATGATAGACAAGTAAAATGTTTAAATCCTTGAATGTGACAAATCTAGCAACTGAATTTTGTTTACATTTAGTTAAATACTCGTACCTATCCAAATCAAATATAGTGTGGAACTGTCGAAAGCAATTTCGTGTTTTCCAACAGCGAAAAAAGGGGCATATATGAGTTGCTCTGAAGATGAGCTCTGGTTGAGTTCGAAACGCGCTCAAGTGTAGATGGCGTGGCTATGGATTGCATAGAGTTTAATGTGGGCAAAGTATCATATTAACTGTGGATGGCCAGGGCAGAACTTTTTCTCTAATGGGTGAAAGAAGCATCGTGCATGCTTTCAGAATTTAATCGGTTTTGGATATACATACATATATATTTATCAACCTCATGCTCATCCAATAAGCAGAATAGCAAATTCAAACGTTCCAAAGAAGAGTTTAGAGAAGGTGCATCAGAGCTATCATCAGAATCGAATTGTGGCGGTGCGTGCGGTTTAATTACCTCGTCCGGATTAGAGCTACAATCATAACATGCATTTTCTACGGGAATTAAAGCTAAAATCTTATGCGGTTGACTTTATGTTAAGCACTGCAGACAAAGAAAGAAAAGCATACTGTTTAAAAATATTTAAAATAAACAAGGGAACGTAAAATCGTTAATTTGAAATCAAAAAAATGTACAGGGAACTTGGTAATGTACACCGTGGTTACCGAAGTTAATTTNTAAGCACTGCAGACAAAGAAAGAAAAGCATACTGTTTAAAAGATTTAAAATAAACAAGGGGGACGTAAAATCGTTAATTGAAATCAAAAAATGTACAGGGACTTGGTAATGTACACCGTGGTTACCGAAGTTAATTCACCTTGTAGTTGGCAACGTACATGGTGGTTACCGTAGTTGAATGTAAGTACTTCTTCACAAACTTGGCGACGGTAACCGTGGTGTACGTTCTAATTTAACAGTGATTATCGTTGTTATGATGCTGAATGTACACAAAAGAACCAATTGTTCGTATACTTTAGCCTTTTCTCATAAAACACAAAACATATAAGCATTAACTTGCATAGAAAAAAGTTGAAATTTTTTGAATAAAACTTTCCCTAGGTTCTAGAATGCGACGCCGCGTTGAACTTATTTTGACACTGACGTTAATTTGAAATTATTGCCAAGTCACATATTTTTTCAACCATTTCAATCATAAAATTATTTAGTAGTTTTTTAGTCATAAAAAGTTTCAAAAAATATGTATATCGTCCTATTGCTGCAAATACCTATTAAGTGACTTTATGACGAAAATCTGTTTTTTAGACTTTTAAAATGAACTTTTCAAGCGCTAAAAACTGGTAAAACCCATTTATTGGTACGACCCTTAGTTCCAAAGATAGATCATAGCATAAGGTAACATATTGATGATTTGGTAGCATTACGTTCTGCAAGAAACTTAAATGTGTGTGATAACACATTGGTTTATGTTATCTCCTCCAAGCAAAATCTGTTACCAGGTCTTAGCGTGTTTTCGCATACTCATTTTATGAAATAATAACTATTTCATGTTCTAAAAAAAAGTTCTATATGTACTTATTTGGTTTTTGCGTAGAAGAGTATCCCGTAAATTATTTATTTTAGGCCACGCTAAATATACTAAACATCTTTATCATTTTTTACCTGAAGATATTCGTATTAATAAACTGCAATTAATGTACTGCCATAAAACTGCACAGCGACTTAGTAGGTTTTACTTGTAACATTATTCCATCATTAACATATTATTGTAAAGCAAGAACCAGGTAAGTGTAACTTAGTAGGTTTTGCATGTTCCTGTTATTCCAGTCATAAAATGTAATTGTTCAGGTAGAATCAGTTAAATGCGCTTACCAGCTTCGCTCCGTGGCTTACTTCACTCAGTTGCCACTCGTGCGCCGATAACATGACGTGACGGTCGATATTTGAAAATGTAAGCATAAATATCGTTTATAACCAAATCATGCAATAGATCCAGGCTATATCTAATAGACGATAAAAACAAGATTAAAAAGAAATAGTCGCGTACATAATAGGTATTGGCTGTAAAAATACTGATTTGTGTATATCCCACAGGAAAGCATTTATGGCTGCGTATCTATTTGATTTAGCTTTAGTTAAGATATAATTTACCTCCAAACCACAAAATAACAGGAAACACTTATTAGTTTCTGAGTTCACATGACTTTACTGAAAATCTACCGAAGTATAAGCGGTTTTACCTGTAAAAAAATTTGGAACTTCTTGTTAAAGGCTCCTTAGTTTCACTGAATATTACTGATTACCGTGTTTTTTATCAAAGAAAATAGTTTTTCTAAGCTTAGAATTCACGTAATAATAATTTTGTTGGTGTTTGAAATAAATAAAAAACTGAAATTTAATCACTGTATTAAAAATGACACAAAAAACATTCCTTAACCAATATTTAAAAAAAAAATGTTAATAGTCGTCTTCATCGCTGCTGGATTCTGATGCTGCTACATCTGGAACTAGGTCCACAACATCATTATCGCAGTCAAGCGAGCGAAACCAACCATGATACTCTTCGGGAATGACACCTTATTGCAAAGACCGAGGAAATCCCTTTTCTTTGCTGCAGAAATCGCCAAGGGTTTCTTATGCAATTTTTCTAAACGATGAGTAAAGAATGCTTCAGGAGTCGGTGGTGGTTCCAGCGAGGTGGGATTCGACTTGTTGCGTTGGTTTCTTGTGCTGTATCGAGGGCCTGATTGAGGTGTCACCATGTTGCAAGATGTTGGCGCAGCCCGTGTGAATAAGTTGAGGTAATCTTTAGATGCGTCGTAATTGAAGTATATTTTTGAGCTGCCTTTGACGTATTTTATTTTTTTAATCTTTAGCCACAGGGCATTGTTCCCATTACAGTCTTTTGTTTTATTTTTTAATGTATGCTCAGCTAGTTGTTTTAGGTCGTAAAACTAGTTGTAGTTAAATTCTTTAACATGGCAAGGATCTTTTTACACCTTTTTTTGTCAGTTTTGTAGATTCCTTTCCATCTAGCACTCTTGTAAATATATATCTAATCCGTTAAGACAGTGCATTGAATCGGCTTCCATGTATGAATGCCAATGGCCAGACTCCAGAAATTTCTGTTCAATGACCTCCAGATGGTCTACTTCGTTAACAGCCCATAGTAAAATAGCTTTAACGTTGGTTCCGATTTTGACCACCGCAGATTTCGGAGAACAAGGAAGCAAATACCATGTTCAAAGATTAGCTTGCTTTATTACGTACGAAAACTAACCGAATACAAACAATTTGACCGTACTTTACCCAACAATGCCTTTTGCTTTTGTTGGTCCAAGATACATGGCAAAAAGGGAAGCGCCGAGATTGGTACAATTTTGATCCATTACTTGTCAAATTGTATTTCAAAGGACGTAACAAGTATATCCTTGTTCTCCGATACCTGCGGTGGTCAAAATCGGAACCAAAACGTTACAGCTATTTTACTATGGGCTGTTAACGAAATAGACCATCTGGAGGTCATTGAACAGAAATTTCTGGAGTCTGGCCATTCATACATGGAAGCCGATTCCATGCACACCAGCAGATGTCTTCTCAATAACGGATTGGATCTTTGCCATGTTAAAGAATTTAACTACAACGAGTTTTACGACCTAAAACGACTAGCTGAACATATATTAAAAATAAAACAAAAGACTGATGGGAACAAACCCTGTGGCTAAAGATTAAAAAAATAAAATACGTCAACAAAGATAACTGGGCAAGGCAAAATAAAATATAACTTAACGCATTAACATACAAATCAAAATCGTCAAAGGCAGCTCAAAAATATACTTCAATTACGACGCATCGGAAGATTACCTCAACTTATTCACACGGGCTGCGCCAACATCTCGCAACATGGTGACACCTCAATCAGGCCCTCCATACAGCACAAGAAACCAACGCAACAAGTCAAATCCCACCTCCGTAAAACCACCACCGACTCCTGAAGCATTCTATACTCATCGTTTAGAAAAAATGTTTAAGAAACCCTTGGCGATTTCTGCAGCAAAGAAAAGGGGTTTACTCGGTCTTTGCAATAAAGGTGTCATTCCCGAAGAGTATCATGGTTGGTTTTCGCTCGCTTGACTGCGATAATGATGTTGTGGACCGAGTTCCAGATGTAGCAGCATCAGAATCCAGCAGCGATGAAGACGACTATTAATTATTTTTTTTAAATATTGGTTAAGGAATGTTTTTTGTATCATTTTTAATACAGTGATTAAATTTCAGTTTTTTATTTATTTCAAACACCAACAAAATTATTATTACGTGAATTCTAAGCTTAGAAAAACTATTTTCTTTGATAAAAAAAACACGGTAATCAGTAATATTCAGTGAAACTAAGGAGCCTTTAACAAGAAGTTCCAAATTTTTTTACAGGTAAAACCGCTTATACTTCGGTAGATTTCAGTAAAGTCGTGTAACTCAGAAACTATTAAGTGTTTCCTGTTATTTTGTGGTTTGGAGGTAAATTATATCTTAGGTAAAGCTAAATCAAATAGATACGCAGCCATAAATGCTTTCCTGTGGTATATACACAAATCAGTATTTTTACAGCCAATACCTATTATGTACGCGACTATTTCTTTTTAATCTTGTTTTTATCGTCTATTTGATATAGTCTGGATCTTTTGCATGACTTTGGTAATAAACGATATAAAATTATGCTTAGGATTTATAAATGCTGTGTAAATTAGTTCACGTTTTGATATAGAAATAACAGTCAAACTTTCAAATGGCATTATCTCGAAACGTGTTTTTTGCACTTAATAGGTATTTGCAGTAATAGGACGATTTGATGATAG
>NC_133478.1:14817072-14846953 GCF_025370935.1 Choristoneura fumiferana
ATGGTTTAAACCTGAGCTTGCATCTCTGTGTATGAATATTGCAAAGTGAACAAAATGATGTACGAAAAATGCGAAGCTCATCCTTATGACCTACATACAAAGTAGTCATGGTGCGTTTTGCAAGCTTTTAATTAGGTACGGTGGAAGTACCGGTCGGTTGGGAACCTTAAAACCGTTTTTTCAGTTGAAATTTGAAGTACCTAATATATAAAAAGTTATAGTATAAAAACAATGTGTTTAGTGAGTTTTCAAAAGTTGATATTGAAACAAATAAAGTTTGTAATGTCCTATTACTATACATTTATGTCAAGCGTATATTTAAACAATAAATGCCCGTAAACGGCACAGTGACCATAAACGGTACTTCTGCCCTAACTTGTTATGTTACTTCGGGTCAAATCTTGAGAATCGAATTTAAATAACTCACTCACTCACTCACTCAGATTGTATTTTTTTTAAAACAAAAGATATATTTGGTTTTTATCAGATGCGGCTCTGTTGGATTCCCTCCCAACTGCCGTCTGGTCAAAGACTTAACCTTGGACTACCCCAACTGCTGCGGCCAGATTGTGTGCGATCCTACAACACCCACGGACGGCAGAACTACTGAAGAAACCACTTCGATCACTAAAAGCTCTTAAGATCTAGTAATTACTTCCTTACAAATCCTAATTCCTCATACATCATTATCAATCATCAAAATAACTCAGAAAATAAGCAAGTTGAAGTGACAGTGGGCTGGCCATTTCTTTGAAGAACTGACAACCGCTGGAGTAAACAAGTTCTTGAGTGGAGACCGCGTCCGCGGCCATACTGAGTGACGATTTGCGAAAGACTGCTGCTAGAAGCTAGATGCGTCGTGCCGAGGACAGGGCGCAATGGCACTCACTGGGGGAGTTCTATGTCCAGCAGTGGATTGCTAGGCTCATGATGATGATAAACTTCCAATTCCACGCATTCTAAAAATCGTGACAGACGGCAAACAGTGACTAATAAAAAATGAACCACGGACCAACTGACTGATGAAAGGTTGACTAGCAGAGATCACTCGATAAATCCACATTTGTACTTTGTACACTCCTGTTTGTAACCTATCTATATTTCCTTTACAAGAAATATACATTAATTGCAATAAAGAGTTTTTCTACTACTGATGATAGTAATGATCCGTTTATATAATAAGGTCAAGGATCATTATTATTATCAGTGGTAATCGACCTATTCCTTGAAAGGGCTTATTTGAGAGCTTATTTATTTGCAATGTTTTGGGCCAGTAAACCAGGGATCTAAATGAGCCCTCATTTCCGGAATATATAAGTACACGCGTAATATATAAAAAACATTGGTATTATTATACATTATTTATCTGCCCGCCTGGGTATCGAACTGAGGCCATTTTTATGGTACTAAGGCAGAAGTCCATTTTATAGAACTGCAACCTCTTATTAACATGTTAAGCAATATAAATGTGAAAGTTTGTGAGTGAGTGAGTATGTTTGTTACTTCTTCACGCTCAAACGGCTGGACGGATTTGGATGAAATTTACCAGAAAGTTAGTTAATAACCTGGATTAAAATAAAATGAAAATGAAAATAACAACCGCTGCGCTTATAGTCATGGAATTTGGTATATAGGTAGCTGAACATCTGGAATAAAACATAGCTTACTTTTATTCCGATATTACCACGCCCGGTGGGCTTTGAGTCATGAAATTTGACAACGATTGTTATTAATGTTACGTCAATGAAAACAACGATTTCATTGTCGGGAATTCCCACGGGAAATTTTAAAAATCCCGGAATTTCAATTCAGCTGCTGGACCTAATGATTTACGTGTGCGAAGCCGCGGGTAAGCACTAGTCTAATATAAAAGACCAGCACCAATTATTTGACACAACAAAGCATACATAAATGTTATCTGATAGGACTCTACGAGTATTCCTAGGGCCGGTAGTATGTTAGACATTTTTGCACGCTCTTTTGAGGCAGATATTAAAGCAGGTTACTGTACAATTATCATTGTTCTCTTAATTGTTCCCGCTTTTTCTGCTTTCAGCGATCAATTAAATGTAAATGTCGTTTTTCCTTAATCCATAAGAATTAGGCAGGCAATGTTGTCTGAAACTGTAATTAAAAATTCGAATTCCCGCCATTAGAGCTCGCGGATAATAAAAACGTTTTTAGAGCCAGCTCGATAAACTCGAAGTGTGGCTCTTTATTATTATTACGTGCTGGAAGTACCCCCTTGCCGAAATTATGCTATTTGCCTTAACGTTTAGTGTTATGCGCAATCTTTGCCCAGACTTTTTTTTAAATTTATTGCGGTTCACGCTCCCGAGTTTTAATTTTTTCACGACATACATCGGGGTGACGGGAGATGCGATATTTTACGATTTAAGAAGGAAAAGCGATGTCTTTTTACTCAAGTGTCCGAAGATGGGTTATTTTTTGGAGCGTATGTTGAATTCATGTGTCTATTTTTTGGTCCTCTCTGTCATATATTTTAAAATTTTCGAATGGTCAGTTGAATACTTATTGAATGGTTACAAATATAGGCGTTTACGTAAATATGGATTTGGTTTGAATTTGATTGATTCGACTGTTTAACTTTCTTGAAAGAAAACAAAGTTAAATCTATTCAGTAGCACATAGAAAATATTAAGCACGTAGAAAAGCAATCAGCCCGTTACATATGTAAAAATCTATGTAATATTACATAGATTTTTGCATAGATGAGCTCTGGTGGCGTAGTGGTTTGATCTGTGGCCTCTCAAGCAGAGGGTCGTGGGTTCGAGCCTGGGCTCGCATCTCTGAGTTTTTGGATTTTATGTGTGAAATTACATTTTCATTTGAAATTCACTATTCTTCTCAATTCACATTGGATGTGTGAGAACTACGGGCCAAGCCCTCTCATTCTAAGAGGATGCCTGTGCTCTGTAGAGGGACGTATATAAGCTGATATAATGAGATGATACATAGACGTTGCCGCATTCGATTACGCATAAACTCTTCTGGAATTAATCTATCGACTTTAGTACCCTAAGCTAAGTATGAAAAAAAAAACAAATGTTTCCCCGTAGCCTTGTAAAACTGGCCACAACAAGGCCATAATTCAGGCAAGAAAAACAAAACGAAGAGGAAACAAACAAATTCGCCCAGAGGACTTCAAAAAAAACGCGAATGAAGATAACCATGATTTAATGAATGCGGGAAAGTTTGAACATTCTGGCTTAAAATGCTTCCCGGGAGTGTTGCTCGCTGCAACAGATGCGTTCTTAGTGCAACAGTGGCCACTGTGAAAATAAAGGTGCCATTGCAGCTTTCTGCTGACTGTATTTTTTGTTGACAGTACTTGCAATGTCATTCAAACTACGTATCCACACCTTACTAGAAGAGGGTGAAATTCGACTTGAAAAATAAATCAATCATGGAACAATTTACACCTATTGACCACGTAGGTTCACGGTGGATGCAGGCTGCTTCCAGCCGAAGCAACTGGAGGTCAATGGGGGGAGGCCTATGTCCAACAGTAGACGTCCTACGGCTGATATGATGATGATGATAATTGTCTGTAATTGATGGATATACTTCTGATGATAAATACGTAAGTACTTAACTAGATTATTTTAAAATTTATGACGGTGGAAGCATTCTACACTTCCACTGAACGTAGATATAGTCATATAGTTTAGATATAGTTAGTGTTTAGTATTGTAACTAAGGGACCCCATACATCCCTGTGTTTCTTTTATTATTATTTTTTGTATTTTTTTTCTTTAATTGTATAATATAGTTTTTAAGTATTTTATTTGTAATTATATTTTTATGAAAAAATGACTTTCTGCCAAGTTTCTTGCGGCGCATTATTCTTGGCAATGATGGTCTTTCCGAAAGCGCTGGTAGTTTAAAAAAATGACGTGTAAAAGTGCCCATTGCGGCCTATTTACTGAATAAATCATTTGAATTTTGAATTTGAATTTGAGATATAACATTCGCAACTCAGGTACTAATCTTCGTGTTCATCATGCAAGTAGGGCAGAAGTAGGTATCGATTGTGGCTACGTACCGTTTTTGGCCATTTATTGTTTAAATAAACATTTGAAATAAATTTATAGTAATAAAACATTACACATTGGCAGTGCAAAGAATACTTGACCAAGGTATTTTTCACACTAAATCTGTCCGGACCGGGAATCGACCCCTAGCTTCGTAGTCAGGTTTGTATCTACAAGCAGCCAAACAGCGTATATTAAAAGGAAAATTGCTTTTCAATATTTTTTACTTAAACTAATAAGTTTCATAGTGACAAAGCCTATAAATCTGTTCACGTATGACTCTCCGCCCTCACGTACACAAATGCTTCTCATGAATAGCGCAACCAAAGCAACATTATCACCGATTCTAAGTCCATCGCCTATTCAGTACGAGTACCTATCCTGCAGATAATGGTCGTAAAAGCCGACTTTACCCACGTTCGTGGCCTCGCCATCGTAAACCGGTAACTTTGCTACGTTATCTTTCGTTGGGGCAAAAAATGTAAATTACTTGTATTTATCTCTAGTGCTCATACCGCTGAATTAAATATGAATTCTTTGAAACAATTGGATTATCTACTCATGAGTATGAAATCGACATGGCAGCTTAGTGGTTTGGTATTATGCCTTCTCAAACGTCGTCGATAGTCGTCTGTAGACTTTGTTAGTAAAGAGAGATCTTTGCATATCTGAAACCGCGTATTTTAAAACTAACGGCACGACCAACCAACCCTAACAGATTCAGTTGTTAACGCTACTATAATTGTACCAGTATTAGTAAGATAAGTGTTTTTTTTTAAACGTTGAACACAAAAAGTGTTAAATTATCTACTAAGAGCATGGTCACTCTGCAATTCATCATCATGTCAGCCGAAAGACGTCTACTGCTGGGCATAGGCCTCCCCCAAGGCTCTCCACTCAGACCGGTCTTGTGCTTTTCGCATCCACCGCGATCCCAAGGTACAAGATAAAATAAAAAAACAAATGAACCCACGAAATAAGCCCAGAACCCTAGTCCCCGGCGGCCCTGCTATTCCTGGCTCCGGTAGCGGCCATGGTAACGGCGGGGCAGGGGGTGCTATAGTGAATCACCGGCAGAGGCCCGGCTACCAAAAACGACTCTGCAATTAAATTAAAATAATTTAAATTTGGGTTTTACTTAAATATTATGATTGTGAAGACTCATTATCAATCCTTTGGCACCTTTATTTTCACAATATGTCAATTTTGACAATCTCAAAAATGATACCAGATTAGTTTCGTAAAAAATGCATGGACAGTTTTCGCTGGCCAGAGTCTAGGTATCATCGTAACCATCAAGTTGTATCCTTTATTAGAGGTAAGATCAAACATGACATGGAACCGTGTCCGGGAGTAGACGCTGTTGACTAATGTGTATTATTTCCGGGGTGGAAGTTACTATGGGTATGTTGGGTCAACCTGTCGGAGTCCGATAATATAAGGCATGGACGTTTGCTGAAAACTTATTGCGAGCGTTGAGAAAGAAAATGGCTTCTGAAAAAAAAAACATGTTGGGTGCAAGCCTTTTTTGCAAACTGTATTTTTCGTGGGCATTCTCACCAAATTCAAGTCTAAGTCTAAAAGTGAAAGAAATTCCACTTGCAAAATTTGACCTTTAAAAACATACGTACCTGGGTCAATCAACTTTTATGTGTTGTTATTTTGTTTTTGCAATGTATACTAGTCTATTAGCATGCTTAGGAGATGAATCACGAAGGAATTATCTCAAACTGTCATAAGTCAGAACTCCCAACTTTTAGTGGATTTGTACTCCATAAAATCAAACTTTTAATTGGTAACGCAGAAGACGTGACTATGGCAACAAAAGTTGATTAAACCACCGACATTCAATCAATTTCATCACCACCGGACCATGTCGTAATAAAATTATTTACCTAATATGATACCTAAAAGGTTCCATGGTGATCCAGGAATTAAATTGATTGACTGTAGGTACTTACCAACATTAAAAAGCTTGTAAAGCGGCAACGAATTCAATGCAACCATAGAAAAATAAGAAATACAATTGACAAACTTTGAGATAGATGTAAGTAAAAAGGCGAACTTATCCCTCTAAGGGATTTCTACCCGTCAATCTTTGATCGAATGAGAGGAAAAGTCAGTCAGTATTTATTTAATAATTATTATCAATATGGTTCTAACTAATAAACGAATATTATCCTAACACTTTCAACTGCTTGTAGCAATTCTAGCATGATTTAATATCATTATTTTCGCGATATCTTCTAGTCTGGGAAAACTTTTACATTTGGACCAAAATCATATATTCAAAATTGATCAACATGTAGAAAAATAATAAGCTTTTCCCGTGAATAGTAAATATTTTAATTTAAAAGACGTCAGGCAAAACTCTGTCGCCCTGTTACTAAACATCAAAATGATAATAATTGAAGTTCTGTCATCCTGTGTCAACCTCATTTTCGTGAATTGCCGTGGATAATCCCGCTTGAACCCTGATCCTTGCGCCACTCCGTCCGTCTGTCTAACCCACAGAACTAATGATGGGAATAATGTCACGCGAGAAAAATTTCAAGGCGAATAATTAAAAAGTAAAAAACCAGACTGCCTTCAAAATAAAATAAAAACAACAAGTCTATAAGCTTTGTAGTCAGACTCTCTAACTCACTCAAGAAAAAAAGCTTACGTTATAGGTATTTATTATCCAACGCACTGGAAATCAAATTTTGCTTGCACCACTTTTTCCTGTCAAATTATTGGATGAATGTAGAAAGATGCTGATTGCGATAGTGGATAGACAGCACGGCCTCTTAGGTCTTATAGTCTAACGCTCTAGGAATTGCAATAGTTTTCCCCAATTCTTTCTGACAAACGGTATAAGATAACGGGATAAGCGACGGTGAATGCGATAGCAAGCATCATCATTATCATCATTAGCTGGAAGACATCTACTGCTGAACAAAAGCCTTCCCCTTAGAACGCCACAATGAACGACAACTCGCTACTTGCATCTATCGGTTTCTCGCAACTCTTACGATGGTTTAGTCCACCTGGTGGGAGATCGGCCAACGGTTCGTTTTCCGGTTCGTGGTCGCAACTCGAGAATTTTTCTCCCCCAACGGTTATCTGTTCTTCTAGCGATGTGTCTCACCCATTGCCACTTCAACTTGCATAATATTTTTTCCAGCTATAATAATAATAATAATAATTAAATTCATTTATTCAAGTAACATTACGACTCATTTTGTTAAACAATTTATCTTAACCTATGTTAGTAAAAATTACAATAAATAAAATAAAATAAAAAATAAATAAAAACAAAATTAAATTTATGAAAATAATTCCTTATTTAACCATCCCACTAGAGATGGCACAACAGCGTTTTATATACGGGCAGTCCCATCTGCTCGCGATCATGTTCAGGACGCTGTTGGCGCTGCCCCGCACCCTGCGCACCAGAGACGCACACCTCTTGCGCATGGTGGAGTAAAAACAGTCCACGCGCGCTTCAGCGAACATCCCGGATGCGCTACAGAACCAGAGCTATGTCGATGACTTTAGTTCTTCGACGAATTTCCGTATTCCGGATTCTATCGCGCAAAGAAACTCGAAACATAGCTCTCTCTATAGCACTAAAGAATACAAGCGCAGACAATTCTATTCCTCTCAATTCTGTGGTCTAACAGCTGCAATTTAAACCCATTGTCTTAATGAAACGGCCGGTTCTACATACTATGCGCTTCTGTCTTGGGCCATTTAGACGTCGTGAATAAACAAAACAGTCTTGAATACATTGGTGCTTTGCATATTTACGAAGCGGGTAAAACTTACGGGTGCACTTTATATAAAACAAGTGTTTTTCCGCGGCTTCGAACGCGTTCCGTTAGAACCAAAGGCTACTACGAAATTCGAAAATCGAAGTTCGTATCGTACCGTCCCTCTCACTCTCGTATTGAATAATATTAGCGTAAGCGGAACGGCGAGATAAAAAGTTCAAATTTTGTACTTATAAGGCCAGCACTTGAAATGAAGTTCCGGTATTTTATTAAATTCCCATGGGAATTCTCAAAACTACGTCGTAGATTCATTAACGTTGTATACAGGGTGTTCGGCAGTCGGGTGTAGGGGTTTTAAGGGATGACAGTTAGGGGGACCACATTTACTATTGTGAAAAGTTGTTTTTTTTTAATCGTTATGCCAGTACCGTCGTAGTTTTACACAATTGCATTGCCTACTACAGGCTACAAGGGCTCTTTTTTCGGAAATACCTATCATTTTTTAGTTCTCTTTTTTTAATTGCACATTAGTAGAAAGCTCTTAAATCAAAGAAGTTTATTAAGCAATTTGTACGCGTCAATCACTGTTACTTTTTTTTTGTAGTCACGCAAAGGTACAAAATTATCTGAGTTTTTTTATCGTCATGTCTAAAGAGGTTATTTGATCAATCCTAGCAGTAGTGGACAAATATTTGAATTTATTTTAAAGAACGCAAAACACTAAAAGTTAACTCAATATAGGCTTAACAGGGTGTTAAATTAAAAAAAAACTGGCAAACAGAGCGATTATAAAAAATACAATGTTTCAAAAACCGTGAAACTTAGCATAATAGTAAATGTGGTCCAAAATGTTCAGAATGACCTTAACTATCATCCCTTAAAACCCCTACATCCAACTGCCAAACACCTTGTATAAAATACCCGCGCCAAATTTCATGTATCCGTCTTCAATGGTGTGTTTGAAGTTCCCAATCCACACTGAACCCGCGTGGGAACTACGGCCCAAGCCCTCTCATTCTGGGGGAGGCCGGTGCCCAGCAGTGCGACGTGTACAAGCTGGGATGAACAATTAGCAAAATTACACATGGTAAAAAATATCGTGGCTGACATTAAAATATACAACTGTACCTATAGGCAAAAAAAATCTCTTTACAATATTAAATGGATTCCATGCTCTCTAAAATTCTCAGGTTGTAATTACAAGCTCCTTGCACGTTTATTACGTAATATTGCCCCTTCATACGGCTGAAGGGATCTCAAGGAATTAATAAAATAATAATTGCCTGCTTCTAAAACTTTGAGATCATCTCGGTAAACTTGAGGACAATATCAAATGTAAGCGGTATTCATATTTTTTTTTCATTACCAAATCTCAATTAGCTCTGGCATAGCAAAATAATTTAATGTACAACACAGATAAATCGTCCCTTCGACTGCTTAAGGGCACATAATTAGAAATATTAAAGTAAGAAAGCACTTTGATTGATGAATTGCATGAAATTCTATGCTATAATAAGTACAGTTAAGAAAATTGAATTAAGTACCAGGTTGGAACAGGGAATCTTAAAGTTACAATTAACAGACTGGCTAAAACCAAAGTCGTTCCTGGGACATTGCATACGTTTTTACAATAAAATTCCAAAACATATAACTGATCAAACAGATACAAAGTTAAAAAAACTATTGTCATTACATTGATATCTAAGGTGTATTATAAAGTTAATGATTATAATATCATGGACGATCCCTTACTTCAAATAGGTAGCGAATCTACTGACAAAAAGAAGTGGTAAAAACGATTGTGATTTCATGTGTATTAGACAATAAGGCCTCGGTTTTATAAAAGATTAATAATATTACCATAATAATCCCCGTTTTCACCATCCATTGATTAATTTTATCTGACGGATAAATGTGATGACGTCTCTGTTTGTTTTGTTCGAATAGATGGA
Source organism: Choristoneura fumiferana (assembly GCF_025370935.1). NCBI lineage: Eukaryota > Metazoa > Arthropoda > Insecta > Lepidoptera > Tortricidae > Choristoneura > Choristoneura fumiferana. The sequence goes on from NC_133478.1 coordinate 14,826,835, forward strand.
GACGGCATCACATTTATCCGTCTAATAAAATCAATCAATGAGTAGTGATACAGCCCCTAAGAATGGATAGTCCCCTGCGTGCCTCGTGGTCGAAGTCGCGGGCACAAGCTAGTGAAAAATCAATATTTTGCAAGCAAGTGTACACATTATGATGTGAACATGTAGCGTGCGTCCTCAAGTTTTGTAATATCAGCTCTTCAAACAATTACACTTCATAAAGTGTTTGCTTACCAATTATAATATTCGATTTGTTGCAACAATATTATTATGTAAATCGGCATTAAGGTTAGGTATATGTAATACTGAAAATAAATAAAGATGCGAAATTAATGAATACTAGTCATAATCAAATATAATGACACATTTCGTGTTAAGTGTTAAGACCCTAAAAATAAGGGTCGCTTTTAGGATCAATTTGTTGTCCGTCGGTCTGTTTTTAGTAGGTTACCCCCTCTTGGGCGACCTCCATAAGCACTCTGTTTCTGTAACAATACGAGTGCGTTAGTGCGTGGCGGTTGATTAAATTATACTGTCCAAAAAATAAATTTAAGTTTGTAAATGTGTTTTTTCTTTTTTTTGTCATGATGTGTTGGATGAATGCTTATAATCATATTTCTATTCTATTCTATTCAAATTATATTAAATAAAGCACTTTACACATAAATATTGATGAAATGATTCTTGATTTAAATTGATATCAAAGGACGACACAAATTACTTAACACGTACTTACCAGCTTTTGAGGTCAGAAAGAAAGAGTATGACATTTAGTTTGACAGGCGATTGTTTATATTACCATGTAAAGCATAGACTAACGAAATTATTTCAACAGCTTCACTGAACAGGGGGCCTACCATGATCTTTTATAAACGATCCAAATGCAGAGCAGTTCAATTTAGGCACCTAAACTGAATCGTCGAAATTGGTACCACGACGTTTATTTCTCAGAGCTGAGTCTCAATGGTTTACAAGTGAATGAAAAACCGATATTGTCTCTGGTCCGAAACTGAAACGCTAAGTCGCGAAAAGGATGCCGCTATATGCAAACCAAATATTGTATACTAAAACCTCTTTATTTTGGGAAACCATAACACTATGTCATTCCGTGTTCTTAGCAACCGTTGTGCTGATTACAAATAATATTTATCAATGAGGAGTTAGGAAGCACAATGTCGTGAGGAGTACATATGAAAAGTTATAAAACTTTAATAAAAGTTAAAAAGTTGTTGAAGTTTTAAAAATATTCCAAGTAAAATACTTAGAAGTATTAATAGTCCAAAATAATTGACAGAATGAGTAACTTATACTGAATCGCTAAATTTGACACTGAAGCGATTCAATTCCCACTCAAGTTAAGCGTCATGGTAAGAAAACCGCTTGAAGTGAGTGAATGAAAATGTCTGTGATGATTAGTACCAATTTCACCATACGATGTTAAATGTTAATGGTACTAATCATCCTATATTGGGAGTGAGTTATTAGAGTAAACCAACAGGTTTTTGAAATCTAAACTCCGGTAGACAATGACAGATAACACATTGTATCTGATCTATGACGTGGAACAAGTAGAAATTGGAATTAAAGTTTCAAAATCTTGCATGTTAGGATGAAAAGTACAGGTGATTGATAGCTTTACAAAGTGGAAAACTGTTAATTCGAAATTCTAACGTGAATGTGAATGGAAATAGTTCATGCTAAATTTTAATTAAGTTAAGTTTTTACCATTCAGTCATTCATTCAATTATAAATGGTACATAACGACGACTCCTCTGCATTACTTGTCCAAATATGCCACGAGGATCCTAACCCTCTTATACCAACAATTGCTATAATGCTTATAATTATTAAATAATTTAATTTAGAATATTTGGTTATTCATATAATAATGATTAAAATCTGTAACAAAATTCAGAATAATATTTGATTTGTGCGAGCGAGCAGTACTGCTCGGAGCAGAAGCGACTCGGATCGGTTAGGTTCAGAAGGCTAAGGCGGGAGCTACGTTAGATATTTTTTTTTATAGCAGCCCGGATAATACTGCTTCACAAATGATCTTTGCTGTTGGATTTTTGCCAGGTGTTTATACTTTTCGATATTTCCTCGATGTTTGTATAAAAATTGTTTATTATGAACTTTGATTGTTTGATTGTTATTATGATATTAGGTACAACAGTGGACGGATTTAGATATGATAGGCTTATGGATTTTTTTAAATATGCAAATTGAATAATATGATTTGAGAAATTCGGCAATTTGTTTATATGCATTGTGTTTTTATATCTACGTTCTCAATATTTCGACAGATTCAAATTCTGATATTTGTGTTATGAGAAATGAAAATTCGCAAATCGTTGTTAATTTCTTATGACTAATATTACACACCCCATGAATCGTGCCATTTTACTCGAGGCGTTCATAATATAGCCACACGAGCCGGTACGCACACCTGATTACCTTGGTCTTAGAAGATGATTTTATTTTATAACTACACTAGATAATAAAAAGTAATTTTATATCGCCTAGCCCTAGCATAAGTACCAGCTTTACCAGCATAGGGTACTTAAGAAGTGAAAAGTAAATTAAGTATACTTGATACTTCGAAGGGTTTCAAACTTTAATTTCAATCATAATAACATCTGGAGTGGTTGCTAATTGATAAGTACGAGCTTAAATTGAATGATATTAATTTCAATATTACATTTTGCAACAAGTAGATACTCTACATCTAAAACGATATTGCTATTACGTATGGTGCAGCAAAATATAAAAACCGACCAAGAGCGTGTCGGACACGCCCGAAATAGGGTTCCGTAGCCATTACAAAAAAATTAAGTAATATTTTTCTAAGGATTTTGTATTTTATACGGAATCTTCCAAGTTTAGGTATACTTTATACCTTAGGCTGCTATTTACTCTTAAACTACTAATAATTCTCAAGCAAACTTAGCCGTTATAGTTTTCCTTGAAAATTTGATATACTTACTTATATACTACCCTGAAATGACGCTAGATTTTAATGAAAATTTGCACTTTAAATTTGAATATTTCGCAAAAAAATCACTGAATCGAAAAATCGTCTAAGCAAACCCCTAATGGTTTTAAAAGACCTATCCAACGATACCCCACAATATAGGGTTGGATGAGAAAAAAAAACACTTTCACTTTACGTCTATGGGAGGTACCATAATTGAAAAAAAAAATATTGTACCATTTTGTCGGTATAGTTTACATATATATCCGTGCAAAATTACAGCGTTTTAGCATTGTTAGTCCCTAAGCAAAGCCGCGGACGGACGGACAGACAGACAGAGAGCCAGACATGGCGAAACTATAAGGGTTTCGTTTTTGCCATTTTGGCTCCGGAACCCTAAAAAGTATAGTTTCAAAGCAGGAGATTAAGTCTTTTTTTAATAATAATTTTAATTCGAATTTGAGCAAAATATTGTTTTACTCAAGAATGAGGGTTATTGAACTGGAGACTGCTTCATTGCTTAAAGTTAAATCTTTTAGTAAACCAAGAGAAAATAAAGTGAAAATAAATCAACCACAAGTGACGGGTAAAACCCATATCTACCGCAGTTGCTTTTGTACAGAAAATGACCTAAAAGAACCTCTTTGCTCACCCGCGACCTTATGATAGCTACGTTAATGCAAGATATGCGTGTTCATGCAGTTTTTCCACCTCCTGTTGGACTAAAGAACATCAGTGCAGTCTAACGCCTTGTAGCATGGTATACGGTTGTGTTACTCTGAAGATGAGCTCTGGTTGAATTCGAAACGCGTCAGTGTAGTGTGGTGGTGGTGATAGATGGTTTTATATGACTTGTGTGTGTTCTTACAGTGTGGAGGTGGAGGAACTGCATGAACTCGAATATCTTGCTAGCTATCTATAGGTCTTGGGTGAGCAAAGAAATTTATGCATTATTTAAACGAGCAATTCTTGTATATATATTTCGGGATCTCGAAAACGGCTCCGACGATTTCGATGAAATTTGTCATGTAGGAGTTTTCGGAATGATTGTTACCGAGTTTTAGCCCAAGCAAAGCTCGATCGACAAGGTACTAAATTATTATACAGCAAACTGACGAGTAATTGCCCTCATCACACCTAGCTTTCAAGAACTCTAGATTGAACCAGCTTTGTCCCTTCTAAGTCATATGAGTTAGTGACCATGGTCGTACTCTTTCGTTGAGGATCAGTACCGAACCTTCATAAAGACTTTCTTGTAGAAATAGTGTGGTAGTCCCCTTGTCTTCCTCACCGCGTTGCTGGAGTTTGGGGTTCGTAGTTGGCAGAGAGTGCTGCCCGCTCTCATCCCTTTTTTAATGTTTCTTGGTCGCCTTTTACGACACCATCCAGATGGTCCTATTCCAAAACCGGTCACGGCGTGGACTGATTATGATTTTTGGCATGTTTTGGCAGTATTTTGTCGGACGAAGTCATGGCAAAGGCTAGTCTTACATCTTACTTAATATTATAAGCGCGAAAGTTTCTATAGGTAGAAATTTGGATGTTTGTTACCTTTCACACAAAAACTACTGAACGGATTTGCATGAAATTTGGTATACAGGTAATCCATACCCTGAATCAATATATAGGCTACTTTTATCCCGAATTAATGTATGGTTCCTGTGGGATCAAAAAGTTTTAAACTATATACTAATTCTTCGCGAGCGAAGCTGCGGGCAAAAGCTAGTTATGAGGTCCCTCAAATATTTTCAATATCCGAGCCGCCATAGCGTGTCACATTCGATAATCGAAATAAAAATTCATATTCGAGGGACGGCGATCAGTCAACACGGGAAGGCACCAGGTGCTAGCAAGTACCTTTAGGCTTTGGATTCGAAACTGGGATCGAAGGCATTTAGAAAAAATGGAATCGTTATTGATTTGCCATTGGCATTAATTTTTTTACTCAGATATTGCTTACTCAGAGATCAATTAAGCATAGTCATGCGAACGAAACTACATAATAAGGGTTTCAAGGGATAAATTAAATTTTAATAATAATAATAGATTTATTTTTCGACCAACTTGGGTCAAACTTGGCCTTGGATTTTGAAGGTAGATTTTTTAGACGAATTTCCTACGAAGATAACGATCATATTGCTATATCGAAAATACAAACTGAGACATGGATGCACAGGACAACGAGAAAAAGAGACCAGCTCTGGGAATCGAACCTAGGTCCTCAGCAATCCGTGCTGCGTGCTATAACCCCTACACCACCGCTGGACAGGAGTCTAGACACAAATTTCTCCTATGCACACATATCTCAGGTTGTTTTATTCTACTACGCTACTTAAGCAGCAGCACTCAGTTTGTATTTTCGACATAGTTTTCACGGGATACCCGTAAAAGTAAAAAAATTGGAGTTGAAATAAAAAATACAAAAAGATTCCAAAACTGTTGTAAGTAGTAACATAATTTTCAGCCCATTTTGACTATAAAACTATTCGTTTTGCGGAGTCCGACACACCCTTGGCTGGTTTTTAATCTTCTACATGGTCAAAGTTTTAGGGACACACGCAGACATTTTTTAATTCAATTTTCATTTCCATTTTTTTTCAGCAAAATGAAAGAAAAGTGTGAACTGTAACAAAATCTCGTCCATTTACGACCATTTTGCGGATTTGTTTCTCACGCTGTTGCGAGTGTATCAGAACATAAAAACTGGATTATTCCGGATTATTCGGGATCACACCCGATCTCTGAATTATTGACACACCTCTCCGTATGACGCTCTCAAGTGCCTCACAGGGATTACTGACAATACCGAGCTTTGTATTTCACCTTATCTTATAATATGGGCATGATCTCAAACATATTTGGATATAGGTATGTGTGATTGTGTATCTATGTGTTATGCCTGTAAGATAGGGCAATTTCAAAAGGGAATTTAGTAGAAACTAAATTGTTGTTTTTTTAAATTATATTAAGTATCTTATATTATAAATATGAATGTGACTAAGTTTTTATATTTGTTACAATTTCACGCTTAATAACTTGATACGGAGAATAATGGACATAGGTAGTTTAAGATCGTGATCCCGAAAAATTGTACAGTTTCCGCGGTCGCGCAATAATCGAATTCTTATCAGACAAAGTCGTGGGTAATAGCTATAGTATTGTGAATATAAATCTATACATATAAAAAAGTAAAGTGACTAATAATTGATGAATAATGATGATCAACGCGCAGCCTGAACCACTGGAACGAGAGACTTGAAATTTGGTAGGCGTATTCCTTGAAGACCATAAAGATACACTAAGAAGGGTCTTCAAGCTATTTGTTATTAAAGATGTTTTTTTTTATTCGACTGGTTGACAACAAGCAAATGGGTCTCCTGATGGTAAGAGATCACCACCGCCCATAAACATCTGCAACACCAGGGGTATTGCAGACGCTTTGCCAACCTAGAGGCCTAAGATGGGATACCTCACTTGCCAGTTATTTCACCGGCTATCTTACTCTCCACGCCGAAACACAACAGAGTAAGCACTGCTGCTTCACGGCAGGATTAGCGAGCAAGATGGTGGTAGCAATCCGGGCGGACCTTGCACAAGGTCCTACCACCTGCAGAATATTCACAGTTGCAGCTTAGTCGCAGTTCTGCAGTTGTAGCTCAGAACTCAGCCGTATTCCGTATTTTTTTTTACATTTTCGGCACTAAACCGGCCAAGAGCGTGTCGGACACGCCCGAAATAGGGTTCCGTAGCTATTACGAAAAAATTAAGTAATATTAGGCTGCTGATTCTCAAGAAAACTTAACCGTTATAGTTTTCCGTGTTAGTTTGATATACTTACTACCATTCTGATTTTTTTCAAAATTTTCCACCCACTGGTATAGATTTAAGACGCTCGATTTTAATGAAAATTTGCACTTTAAAGTTGAATATTTTGCAAACAAATCACTGAATCGAAAAATCGTTTTAGCAACCCCCTAATGGATTTCAAAGAGCTATCCAACGATACCTCACACTACAAGATTGGGTGAGAAAAAAAATCACCCCCACTTTAAGTCTATGGGAGGCACTCTAAAAAATGTTTTTATATATTTTTTATTGTACCATTTTGACGGCATTGTTTACATACATATGCGTCCAAAATTACAGCTTTCTAGCATTGATAGTCCCTGAGCAAAGCCGCGGACGGACAGACAGAGAGACAGACATGGCGAAACTATAAGGGTTCCCTTTTTGCCATTTTGGCTCCGGAACCCTAAAAAGGGACCCAGTCTTTTCAAACGGTAACGTAGTTTCAGAAATTATCCCTCACATAAAACGACAGTACTTTTGTTGATTGACTTGCATTGTGATCCAAACTACATAGTATCTGTATCAAATTACAAGAGTTGGGCAAAATTTGACTTTCAATACATACATACATACAAGTCACTATTTTTAAAAAAGCTCGTACGTTTTTCTAAGTGTCGATGCTAAGTCCCTTAGTTACAGTACGATTACTTGGAGTTAATACTTGACAGATGGGCGTGCCTTCAGTCAATTGTCAGCTTTGACGTCGTACAAATAAAGCCATTTTTAGTATACCGCTACCCACGTTTACAGATTATATAAAAACTATTTTATTTGTATGACCAAAAAGTTGGAAATTAACTGAAGGCACACCCATCTGTCAAGTGTTTACTCCAAGTAATCATTCTGTACGAAAATTATTTCAAAAGTCCATTTTGCTGATGTGTTGATTTAAGATACGAGATTTTTTCAAAGCAGCGATGATATTTGACCCACACAAACATGCATATTCTAATATGGCATATTCTAACAAAAGCCTGTAAAATCAGTATTGAGCATTACTTTTCTAAATTCTATCCGACCAGCTTTAAAGTCTAATACAAATCCTTAAGCCTTTAGATCCTTGCTGAGTTCTCTCGTTGTTTTTTCACTTTTTTTTTAATTAAACCCGGTTTCGTACCTAGTTGGCTGAAAGTTAATCCTTTGGCTTAGAGAATCTAATCCAGTTGATTTTTTATAATGTTTCTAGTAACTAACTAAGCCTAAGTTTAAATTAATATAAAGTCGTTTTGAACATGAAACTACCGTTAGACTCATATTAAATGATATAGTACCGGATAACTCACATCTTAAACACGTCGAGCTAAACTCTATTTAAAACGCGAGTTATCCGGTACAATATAATTTGATATATAATATAAATCGTGTTAATGTTGACCGGGTAAAACAAATTTTTCACCCCCAAATATTTCTGTGCAGAAAAATCATTAGAGTCGTGTTCAAAATCACATTTTATTGAGAATTAACATCATGTAATATATTTAGTTAATACAAATATTGCTTGTTAACTAGTTTGATATACGATGTAAATGTTTGATGTTGATGATCGGATAACCTAGTGGTTAGAATACCTGACTACGAAGCTTGAGGTCCCGGGTTCGGTCCCCGGCCGGGGCAGATATTTGTATGACTAATACGAATGTTTGTTCACGGGCCTTGGACGTTTAATATGTATTTAAGAATGTATTTATCTCTATAAGTATGTTTATCCGTTGCTAAGTAAATTGGTGTCAATTGTCCCTTAAAAAATGTAAAGTACCTGTTCCTACTAGTTTACCAATTACTCCAATGTTCACCACTTTTCCATCTAATCAAATAGAAAAGCCTTATTAGTCTCCGTAATCATTTTACCAAAGATTTAGAGCCTCTGTTCATCTCATTCACTTAGCGTAAATATCTAAAGGTTTTTTACACCGCAATACACTCACGGAACCAATTTGTGAAAATCAATGTCCAGACGTTTTTATCGCGTTTGGCAATGTTGCCGAATCATAGGATATGGTACCATTGTTTGTTTATTTTTGTTAAGCTTAAATAACAATGTTTTCTGAAATTAACATAATACTGTTTAAGGTGTTTAGGACCCAACCGTATAGATAACATGCGTTTGTTGTACAAAACCCGAATTTAAATCATAAAATTAGTAATGAACGCGATAGTCTAAAACATTGTGTTGCATTTGTTGTGTTTATTTTGTATGGTGTATGTTTTGTACTACATAATATTACGTATCCTATAAATGAGGAATTCTTGTAAAATTTATAATTATTAAGAAGTATGCTGACGATCTCGCAAAACAATTCTTAATTTTAATAAAAGCATATTTTATATGTTTAATAATCTAAGCCCTGATACAGCTTAAATTTCTAAGAGCAGCTTGTATCTAAAAGCAGATTTGTAAGTATTATTTTCGTGAATAATTTTAATTTTTAATTTTTGAATTTCAAATTACAGAACTACCTTGAATGAAACACCGAGCGTTTACTCGGTCGCCCAGGTACTACTTCATTGCATTATTATTACAAACTATTCTCAATGTTATAGATTTTAGAATGCTATCATTACTTTGTTTTAAATTTCTCATCAGAAAACTGTTTTTATCAGAAAAAATATCAGTGACTGGACATAATTTTATCATCTTACTAAATTACTGAAAGTGGGCAAAATTCGATATCCAAGATTTGGCCCAAACATACTAATCTTACACGGGAAGATAAACAAACCTTGTAAAAAATGCCGCATCCATTCAAATAATTCCAAAAAGCATTGATTCGCGCGTTTCTTGTTCCCAATGTAATGTAACCTGATAAAGGTTTTGGAATCCGTAACATCTGCTCAATTTGCCCGGCCTTACTGGATTTCGGTGAGTGTAGTTCGGTTTCCGATATTGTTCTGAACGTTGTTACGATAAATAGAATATATAAGGTATCCTGAGATCTTGAGACAAATCGATGTTTAATCGAATTAGAAGTTTCTGCGAAGTAATTAATTGATTGCGGGAAACATTGGGATTGTTCATATATAAAAAAAACTTTATTGCTACGGCTATTCCTTTATTGCTACTAAGGTAATTATCCTCCTTGCCGTTGCCTGTGTATCAAAATTTAATTTAAAAAATAAAATATTATTATTGAGTGTTGGCAACACTGCTCATGCATGCACTCAACTCTGATATTTGACCTAGCCGGTCACGCTACCAATTTATTGTTAAATAACAACTATTAGTTATTATTTTAATAAGCCACTAACACCCTATAAATCATTTTTAATGAACATCAATACAATGAAATGGCGCAGCCGGTAGGATTCATCATCATCATCATCAGCTGGAAGACGTCCACTGCTGAACGAAACTGAAAGGCCTCCCCCTTAGAACGCCACATTGAGCGACAACTCGCCACATGCATGCACCGGTGGGATAATTTAATACAAAATTATATAATACAATCAATGATGTCAACTACTAAGATACCAGCATTTGGACGTCTACCATAGTCACTAATTGATTAGCAACAGCAAACACCAGACATGAAAAATATAATAGGTTCACATTATACTTACATAATTCTTATGTCCTATAATCCGATAATTTAATGCTTTGTTTGTATATTCCTAGTTTTAATGCTGAAAAACATAAATTATGTGATGCTGTCTACTGGCGCAGCGTATTTGAATTATTACTACTCCACCTAAAAAGTACATATAATATACCACGACCTTTAGCTCATTCAATGTTTTTAATTTATAATAATTATTCTATTATAAATGTTACTTGAGCATCGGATTAAATCGACACAGCGAAATACTACTTTTCACAATGCCGTGCCTATGCAGCCGGTAATTACCTCGATTATCGTTTTATTTTGGACCACTGAGCGATTAAATCGCTGAAATTACTTTTCACAATGCCTGCCTTGGGTAAACATTACGGGAAACACCTAATTATTACTGTAATGTAAGATCCTAAGCTAAGTACAATATGATTCTGTGAATAAACAAATCATTTATTCATTCATTGATTCACTCATTGCAGTGGCCGTGGTCATGATTAGACTCACTAACTACTCGTAATGAGTTTGTAAGCGTGATAAATCCCGGTTGAGTTAATAGTTATCCAATAATGTAACAGACAAAGCTCAGTGAGATGTTCCATATCCATGTTACGCTGTCTGATTCCCAAATGTCCTGTTGTACCTGTTCGACATCAGATATGATCCTGTCCCTTCCACTTGGTCAAAGCATTGTTTCCTGCTTTCCTCTAGTTTCCTTATAGTTTATCGTTTCCTCTTTCTAGATTTGTCTTGTTATTGTCACAGTGGCCGATCTTATAATATAATAATATACCTAATAGATGAAAAAGTTTAACTGTACGTGCGTTCGTGTGTGTGTTTACATCTCCATGTTAAAATAGCTGACCGGATTTGGATATATACAATTTGGCATGTAGAGAGCTGGATCTTTAGAACAACACATATTATTATTCAACTTATTATCCCAATATCCTTTTACCTACCACAAATCCATGTAATATCCTTACCGCAAAGTTGAATTTAATCATTTATTTTAATTTTTATGAATACTTATGTAATTTTTGGGAACTCCCACGAGAATTTTGAGGTATCCCGGATTTTTCATTCAAATGTCAGATCGAATGGCTAATGGCAATGGTTAGTTGGTACTACGTTGTCTCATGTATAAACTAATTTTAATTTAAAGCGAGCGAAGCCGCGGACCAGTCAAATCCTACTAATATTATAAATGCGAAAGTTTATGAGTGAGTGAGTGAGTATGTTTGTTATTTCTTCACGCTGAAACGGCTGGACGGATTGTCCGGACTAGACTGGATGAAATTTGGCAAAAAGTTAGTAAAGTTTATAATCTGGATTAAAACATTATGATACTTTTTATCCCGATATTTCCACGGGATTGGGACAAAATCTTGAAATTTCAACCGCTGCGTTTAGATTTTTGAAATTTTGGACAGTTGTTCTTAACACAACCTCAATGAAGACCATGATATAAATTTTGGGAATTCCCAGGGGAATTTTGTAAAATCCCAGAAATTCAATTGTAACTACCAGATCGAATAGTTTACGCGTGCGATACCGCGAGTAATCTCTAGTACATATATAAACTTTATCATCATTAAATAAGAGATAAAGGCTTTGAATTTCTATTACCATGTCTGCTACGACTACAAATTTAATGAGTAGCATACAATTAATTGCAAAACGTCACGGTGGCCAGGGGTGGCCAGGGGATCGTAGGTTCAAACCCGAAATTCGTGTGCGAAATTACCCGGCTGGATCAATTCGCTATTTTTTTTCAAATCTTATTCGAAATCCGGGGTAGGTTCTCATATAATAAATAATAAATATCATGGGACATCCGTCACCAATTGACCTAGTCCGAAACTAAGCAAAGCTTATAACCTTTAGATATTTACGCTAAGTGAACGAGATGAGCAGAGGCTCTAAATCTTTGGTAAAATGATTACGGAGACTAATAAGGCTTTTCTATTTGATCAGATAGAAAAGTGGTGAATATTGGAGTAATTGGTAAAATAGTAGTAACAGGTAGGTACTTTACATTTTTTAAGGGACAAATCGACACCAATTTACCTAGTCCCAGACTAAGCAAAGCTTGGAACTATTATGGATACTAGGCAACGGATAAACATACTTATAGAGATAAATACATTCTTAAATACATATAAAACGTCCAAGACCCGTGAACAAACATTCGTATTATTCGTACAAATATCTGTCCCAGCCGGGAATCGAACCCGGGACCTTAAGCTTTGTAGTCAGGTTCTCTTACCACTTGGCGACTATTCCGATCGTCATAAAGAATAAAATTGGGAGAATTGCTAGTACCTACCCGCGGGAAAGCGAATAAAATAATTCTCCGCAGACGAAGTCACCGGGAAAAGTTAGTTGCAAATAAAAATATTACCAAATACTTATAATGAACTTGTTGATAGTAGCTATGTACGCGATAATTTTAAATCCACTTTCACTTTTATTTCGTGAGTAACAATAGAAGAAAGACTTTACAATTTTGCTTCTACTTACGTTCATTTTTGCTGACTGAAGTCAAATCAGCTTATTGTTGCGGTACTTGGCAGTTTGGGATTTGCTAAGCGTCTATTTGTTAGAACACAATTTTGTTGAAGTCTTTCTTTTTTTCCTCATATTCATTTCGTGGAAACTTGTAAAGCTTTGAATATTGTTTTTGTATTTTATTTTAAAGCGACATTATTCATTTATTATAAGAAAGAAAGAAAATAAAGAAAACATTTATTCGTGACAACATTTGGATTAAAAATAAATTCAAATTTAAAAATATGTATGTGGATGACATTGTCACCGAAATAGTCCCAAATTAGCAAAAACTGATCTTCCTTTGGGACCACCTAGGTTATCATACATTAAAAATAAATCCATTTTATCAAAGTGAAAACCGGTACAACATTCAGTTTCAATAATAATATTCAAGTCGTGGTTGACTAGTCGTTAGAAGCTGTAGTATCCTTCTGGGTTGAACTATGGCCTTATTTTAAAGAATAAATCTAGAGACATGAATGCTGGTACTAACTGAAATAACACTAAAGTATTTACCGATGACGATACAATAAATATCCTCCAAAAAATACAGCGCGAACTCTTTAAAGAATCCATCAAAAAACCTCAGCGACTTTAAACAATATAAATCATTCAACCCTTAAACGCACCTAAGCCTGAATATTTCCCGACATCTCCCGAGTTTTTCCTTAGGCAGCGGCCGGTAATATTTTAAAATTTCAGACAAAGCTCCACAGATTTACGATGGGATTCTGTAAATTGGAAAGTTTTGGGAGACATATTGCTTGCGCTAGGAAATTAATGCTGTCCCTGGCGAAGATAAAAACTGGTCTCGAATTAGTATGACAAAACGGCGGTTGAGCCTCAATGACGGCTCCGATCGGTCACCAGAGTTTGAGTTATTGATTCCCAATTTACCCGGCTAAAAGGTTTCCTGACATTGTGATAAATGTCACGTATTTTATTACCTTTAGGACGTTTTGTTATCGCAATCCGAATGTGCGAGTCAGTGGGTTAATTGAATTGAGTAACACATCGCCATTGTTCATGAGTTGCTTAGTGGGGATTATTGTGTATTTAGTTTTTGTTTTCCGACGAGAGAGCTATTACAGTAACATAACAATTTGTTAATTATTACTCATATGTGTTAATGTATGTAGACTATGATTATCTTAATTGAGCTCCCAATAATTTGATGCAGTTTTATGAACCATATTTACGTTTGTGAACCATTCACAAAGACAAAACTAGTTCTATGAAATGTAAAGCGTCTACTGTTTCGAAAAGTAGAATACACGTGAGGAATTTCAAGAAAAAACTTAACTAAAATCAAGAAACGAATTCCTAAGTAGCCGTTTAAGATTTGCGACGACCGCATCCAGTTCAGTTAAGTATTAGCACTCGAAGTGGCAGGTACCTACTTAGTTAGCAACTTGTAAACAGCTAGGCGGATTTCAGTGCTACTGTCTCCGATGGTACAGCCAATAGTGGAGAGACAAGTTACTATTTATCCAATTTATAAAAGAGTAAGAGTCTTGTTAGTATTATTTTCTTCGGGTTAACGCATTCAGTGCCACCTGACTTCCACTGGTGCCACCGACGCGTTCAAAATGTATGATAATTATGACAGCGGTACTGGGCGAAGTTTCGAAAACGCATATGTGCGTCGGTGGCAGTGAAGGTGTTAATTTCACCTTGTTGACGAGTTACATCTTGCACATGGACGAGACGTCGCACACATACATAGATACTGAAATGTAACTGAATAACTTATGAGTTCAAGATACTTAGGTATTAGATAAAATATGTAGCGTTTATTTAATAACTAGTGTTTACCCACGACTTCGCACACGTAAAACATTAGATCCAGCAGCTGAATTAAAATTTTAGGATTTTTAAAAATTCCCGTGGGAATTTCCGAAAATTAAATCGTGGTTTACTTTGACGTTACTTTAAAAACAATCATGTCAAATTTCATGACTCGAAGCCCAGCGGTTGTTGTTTCGAGATTTTATCCCTATCCCGTGGGAATATAGGAATCAAAAGTAGCTTATGTTTTATTTCAGATGTCCAGCTATCTACATACCAAATTTCATTCAAATCCATCCAGCCGTTTTGGCGTGAAGGAGTAACAAACATACTTACATTTGTGCTTTTTATAGAAGTGCTAATGTATTTTTGTTTTATTTAAAGTTCAATAAATCATGTTTGGAACTTTACTTTCAACTGGAAGTAGAAATGTTTCTGTTCTCAAATGGGGCATCTGCTTCTTGCGATGTGTGCTCCTCGTCGAGTTTCGTAATGAAAAAGTTTTGTATCACAGCTAGAGCCGGGAAAACCGGTAATCTGTTACATTCCGTGTCCGACGAACTGAGTGCAACTCTTCTTATACAGGTTTGTCTCGTTTGTTGTAAAATGTTTAACTTTCATGGCCTAATACATCATGGATAAAATCTTAGGCTTAGTAGGTGTAATAGAGCTAACAAGTTAACTTTAGTGACCGAATTCATAGATTTTTTTTATAAACACGACATATGTTTATCTGTTTTTGCGGGATGTAGACTACGATATCCTTTAATGAAGGGAAGTAGTCTAAATACTGAAGATAGGAAAATTGACTCAAAGGAATTTTAATTTTAAAGTGAGAAAACATCAAAAAAAAATTCCCTTAAATGTTTACTCAAGTAAAAATAAATTAATATTAAATGATCTTCCTTTTATTTTATTTACCATGTTCATCAGAGAGATTTGATCCTTGGGTGTTTTAAAAAAAAGTGTACGTATTGTTTTTTTTTTTAAATTTTGGAAAATATATGGTTATTCCTACTCAACTCGAATCAAGAGCACAATCGATTCCGATCGTTTAAAAAAATATCCCTTTTTTCATATAAAATTTTATGACTCAGTTTTGCCACGCCAAAAAAAACTTCGCAAAACTGTCATTTTTTTGGGGGCATTTTTTCAAACTATCGGAATCGATTGTGCTCTTGATTAGGAGTAGGAAAAACCATATTTTTTCCAAAATTTGAAAAAAAGGGTTCACTTTTTTTTTTGAAAACGCCCCCTTATTCTATGATAAACTCTATCGGCTTATGCCATAACAATATAGTGTGATTTCTTTTTACTTTAGTCGGTTCGTTCCTTGGGTGTGGCTAGTGTAGTGAATTTTTGGATGCAGTTTTGTTTCTTTTCCAAAATAATGAAACATTTCAATTTATTAAATTTTCCAACATCCGGCATTCAGACTACATACCTTCGTTTTAAGTGCCGTTAAAAATTTCTACCGTGTAATCACGTGCAAAACTCGGAATATACAACGATAACATCCACTTACAATTCCTTTAGTATATGAAATATCGGGAGTTCATTAAAAATATACATGGTCTAAATCCCGAAGAAAACATGTCTATGTAATTAATCGTGAATCATTAAAATCTGATCATATAATATCATTCAGCAAGTTTTATGTTCTAGCTGTAATTTAATATTTGACCTGAATCCGACGTTAAATTATTCATAGGGTTTTTATAGCTATATTAAGTGCATCATCACCTGTGTTATTCAACCAATGTATTAAAACTCAATTTCGAAAGTCCCAGCTTTTCATCTGTTTTTTTTTTTAATATAAGCTCCAATGTACCTTGTATATTTTCATCTATCTACACTTGAACTTCTTTGTATAAAATCTTGCATATCATTTATTTTTAAGCTGGTGGTGGAGTTGTTTCCTCTACCGCGGGTGTAGTTTCATCACCCCCAGGAGTCGTAGTTTCATCACCGGCTGCAGGCGTCGTGTCGCCACCAGCGGCTGCTGTTGTCTCATCACCTCCAGTTGCTGCAGTTTCATTACCACTTGCAGGTGTAGTGACATCATCACCCGGTGATGAAGAAGTGTCATTGCCTGCAGCAGTAGTAGTAGCCATTGTTGTAGTCGTTGTAGTCACTTTCTTCTTATATTTTGCACATCCGACATAGATGTTAACTGATATTGGAAGATTGTATGGAGAAGTGAGCTTTAGTGTGAGGAATTTTTTTCTGAGACCGCCTCTGGTGACTAGAACATGAGGGCCCCCACCTACTCCAAGGCGATCGACTACGCGAAAATATGTTATCTGTAAAAAAACATTGTTTTATGTACAGGAGCAGCTATTCTGAGGATAGTGGAAAATATAATTGTTGAATTAAAATTTAGCAAAAATGTGTTTGATGTAACTGTTGTGAGATTCCTTCTACTTGTAACGCTTACGATACAAAGGACTACGTACTCAGTTAGTCCTAAATACTACTTACTTTACTATGATGGATACCTAGGCATGTAAAAAATACCTGAAGAGCTAGGTTTAAGATGTGAAGAGTAGTTGATTTGAAATACAATACCTACTTATAAATCGCTTTTGC
Organism: Choristoneura fumiferana; assembly: GCF_025370935.1. Classification (NCBI taxonomy): domain Eukaryota; kingdom Metazoa; phylum Arthropoda; class Insecta; order Lepidoptera; family Tortricidae; genus Choristoneura; species Choristoneura fumiferana. The sequence goes on from NC_133478.1 coordinate 14,844,133, forward strand.
CGCAACTTTTATTACCGTAATTAAAAGGAGGTAGTAGGTGTTAGGTATTTTATATTTGGGACATTTGCTCAAGATCAAGTCCTTGTAAAATATATTGTTCAAATCTGAAATTATTCATTCAAGCGCTGCGTAATATTTACTTAAATAATATCTGTTTCTCTACCTATCTGAAAGTGATTGGATAACTGAACTCACCATATGCGTATAAACTAATTGATGAACGCAGTACAAGCTAAACCACTGGAGCAAGAGGTTTCAAATTTAGCCCTTAAATCGCATAATAAAGAAGGGATTTTTCTCATGGATCTATTCTATTTATTATCCTACTACCAGGGATAAAACCATGGGCTTGATTTATTAGAGAATAGATCGCCTGCAGTGCAAAATATAATGCGAATGGAAATACTTACATGGCATTTAAAATATCGCCCATATTTTGCTACTGTTGTTCGAAACGGCACTTTCTCCTTATAAAGTCTATCCTGAGCTACTAAATAGTCGTCAGTTCTAAACATGCCGGCGTAAAAATCCCTACAACTAACAATTTCACAAAAAATAAACAAATAGAACAACGAATACGAACACATTTTTGTCGTGATTACATTGAGCTAACAAGGTTTATGTTATTTCATTCAAAAATTTAATTGCTATTGAAGCAGCGTTACGTCAGCTGTAATTATTTTGTTCGGAAGTTGACTAGTCTGAGTAATAAAAGTTATGTATGTGTGGGTTGGATTCAACTCATAAGTGATGTGGAGTTATATTGAAATCGGTTCGTTCTGTATTTGACGATTACGGTTATTTGCCATTGATGCCCCACGTCTTAAGTGTTAAGCCTGAGGGGATACGCTCAATAATCAAAAGGAATAATCTAGCGAGATTGGCAATCTTTTTACGGTGGAAGTTTTACGTCAAAAGTTGAACACTTGGTTGCAAAGAACATCTCGAATGCATTTCGGAAGTGTCAAATACAACAGATACTTGCCCAAACACGCCCAATTTACCAATGTGTTTAAGAAAACCTAGTTTAGTCACAAATTTCTCAGTTTTGTTACAATTTCAATTGAATTTGAATGCTGTTACGAAATAATTATTTTGGTTTTCATACATCTTTCCAAGACATCGGTCGGTTTTTTTTTTGATTAAATCAAAAGTCATAATAATATTATTAGAGTTTTCTCCTTCTCAATAACTTAAAAAATCTGCAACAAATATATTTATGGAGTTATTCTTACATTGATACCTTATGAATATAAACTAAGCGTTAGTTAAGAAAATCATACGTTACAAAGTGTACGTTACTAACCTATTTTTTGACGTAAAAAACCTATAGCTAAATAAAAAAGGCAGTTGACACCACAAGAGTAGTTGAAGCTAGATATATAGTTACCGCTGATAAAAGAAATAAGTAAGTAATATTGATTCATTGCTCGTCGTTTTCCCTGAAGATTTTCATTTTCACAATAATGCCTCGCTTGGGACATTCAATTTTCCAACAACAGACACCATTGCATATTTACGCGGGGCTGTCACTTGTCCAACAGCTACATGGATTGAAGTGCGGATATTATAAAATTTGCCAATATTCAAGCTTAACTCTCGAAGAATGTGCACTCTTTAAGCTTTAAGACAATATTGGGTTAGGTTTTAAATCGGTATCTTTGCGTTTCCAACATCGAATACTAGAGTTGTCCACTTTGCGACGAACGGGCAGTCTTTAAAAGGCAAGTTTATTGGTTTTTTTTTCCTACAAAGCAATACACCAGCAGCCTCAATGGTGACGTGGGTGTTAATGGGTGACAGTGATCACTGATCATTCACCATCAGTCGTTTACACCACGATGGTCGTTTGGTAACTTTAGTATAAAATGTGGACATTTTACAAAGTAGTCAGGTAGTAAGTACATGGATGTAGTACATGGATGAACTACCTGACTACTTTGTAAAATATAAAGTAGTCTTTTTGGCAAAGTAATTGGCATTGGTTTTTAAAAAAATGTTTATTTTTATATTTTTTGGTCGTAAAATAGACCAGTCTAAAACATCTATTTGAAGGATTTGGGTTTTAGTTGGGTTTTAAATTTCTTATCCCATTTATAAGTAACCGGAATTTTAGCTTGCCATAGATGCCATGGCGTTAAGCGTTTATCACATTAAAAAAAAAAGAAACCTGTGTCACCTGTCACCTGTCAGTGTTAGGATTAGGCGGTTTAGTTATTAGTTTCAGGCTATCTAGGACCAAGAATACCTGAGCTAGCCGTGTACAAATGGATTGATAGGCATGTAGGAATTACAACTTAAACTTGGAGGCAATGAAAAGGGATTTCAATTTAAGTATAGATATACGCTCTAAACTACTGATGAAATCAGAGCTACATACATCTATACCCTCCCTCATCTGCACCTTAGGGCGACCCTACGCTGGAGTTGATCCAATGCACGCCTATGGCTTCCCTAGACATGAATTGGGTCAATTTGCCTGTTTTTAGGGTTCCGTACCCAAAGGGTAAAAACGGGACCCTATGACTAAGGCTCCGCTGTCCTCCCGTGTCTGTCCGTCTGTCACCAGACTGTATCTCATGAACCGTGATAGGTACCTAGACAGTTGAAATTTCAATAGATTATGTATTTCTGTTGCCGCTATAACAAAAAATACTAAAAACAGAATTTAAGGGGGCTCCCATACAACAAATATTTTACAGCTTTTTTGCGCGATATTAATAACGGCAACAGGTAGACGCTTGAAATATGCATAGAATATTTAGTCGTATATTCACTTTTAAAAAAAAATGAATTAAAATTAAATAATATTTAATGGAGG
>NC_133478.1:14847316-14872206 GCF_025370935.1 Choristoneura fumiferana
CTTAACCAAGTTGGGTATCACTCAGGACGTACCCTGTTCTATATCCATGTTATGTAGCTAACCGACCTATATAGTCACTGCTCCTGGCTTTACTTCTTTTGCCAAAAAACGGCAACTTTCTAGCAGCGAGGACAAAATATAATATTTTGAGAATTTCCCTCTGTTTTTATTAATCAGAGTGAGGTATCACTCAATTTCAGTAATTTTGAAAGATATATATATTTGGCTATAATACACATATAAAAGTCAGTCCTGGCTGGCATAATATTTGCAGAATTCGACTTAATTTGTTCGTTGGATTTAGGCAGCTAACTTTGATCGGCGCCTATCTCCTAAACCAAACTGGGTATCAATCTAGACTCTTCAGTTTTAAGATCCCTGGTGGCGTGGCTGTATGACATATATAGCCACTACTCCTGGCTTACTTCAATTTTCGCGAAATGTGACATAACCTCAAATTTTTGCAGGTTTGTTACGAAATTTCGCATGATTTTCCTGTTTTTCCTGAACCAAGTTGGGTATCACTCAATGTTCCTGTTTCTATATCCATAGTTATGTAGCTAACGACCTTTATATAAGTCACTTGCTCCTGGCTTTACTTCTATTTTGCAAAAAACGGCAACGTTCTAGGCAAGCGAGGACAAAATATAATATTTTGAGAATTTCCCTCTGTTTTTTATATCAGAGTGAGGTATCACTCAATTTTTAGTCATTTTGAAAGATATATATATTTTGGCTATAATACACATACAAAAGTCAGTCCTGGCTGGCATCGTATTTTGCAGAAATTCGACTTAATTTGTTCGTTGGATTTAGGCAGCTAACTTTGATCGGCGCCTATCTCCTAAACCAAACTGGGTATCAATCTAGACTCTTCAGTTTTAAGATCCCTGGTGGCGTAGCTGTATGACATATATAGCCACTACTTCCTGGCTTCACTTCAATTTCGCGGAAATGTGACATAACCTCAAATTTTTGCAGGTTTGTTTCGAAAATTTCGCTTGATTTTCCTGTTTTCCTGAACCAAGTTGGGTATCACTCAGGACGTACCTGTTTCTATATCCATAGTTATGTAGCTAACCGACCTATATAGTCACTGCTCCTGGCTTTACTTCTATTTTGCAAAAAACGGCAACTTCTAGGCAGCGAGGACAAAAATATAATATTTTGAGAATTTCCCTCTTATTTTTAATCAGAGTGAGGTATCACTTCATTCTTTAGTAATTTTGAAAGATATATATCTTGGCTATAATACACATATAAAAGTCAGTCCTGGCTGGCATAATACTTTGCAGAAATTCGACTTAATTTGTTCGTTGGATTTAGGCAGCTAACTTTGATCGGCGCCTATCTCCTAAACCAAACTGGGTATCAATCTAGACTTCTTCAGTTTTAAGATCCCTGGTAGCGTGGCTGTATGACATATATAGCCACTACTCCTGGCTTTACTTCAATTTCGCGATAAATGTGACATAACCTCAAATTTTTGCAGGTTTGTTCGAAAAATTTCGCTTGATTTACCGGTTTTTCCTGAACCAAGTTGGGTATCACTCAGGATGTTCCTGTTTCTATATCCATAGTTATGTAGCTAAACGACCTATATAGTCACTGCTCCTGGCTTTACTTCTATTTTGCAAAAACTGCAACGTTCTAGGCAGCGAGGACAAAATATAATATTTTGAGAATTTCCCTCTGTTTTTTATTATCAGAGTGAGGTATCACTCAATTTTTAGTATTTTGAAAGATATATATCTTGGCTATAATACACATATAAAAATCAGTCCTGGCTGGCATAATAGTTTGCATAAATTCGACTTAATTTGTTCGTTGGATTTAGGCAGCTAACTTTGATCGGCGCCTATCTCCTAAACCAAACTGGGTATCAATCTAGACTTTTCAGTTTTAAGATCCCTGGTGATGTGGCTGTATGACATATATAGCCACTACTCCTGGCTTTAATTATTGGACTCTAATCTTTATGATATAAAAGGACATTCCTAGCAATTTGACACAAAATATGTTTTCTCGCCGGTGGTCCCTTCTTGTGTACTTAATCAAAGCCTTTGCCTCATGTTTTGTTTATTTTGTGTACATTGCGACCTATTCCATGATGTTTTTATTTATTTTAACACGATCAAAAACGACACTTCTTAATTTGGTCGGATTATCACAGGCAGCTAACTTTAGGCAGCTAACTTCACACCGGTTAACAATCGTCCCCCCAATTCGTGTGTAATGATAAATGATGCAGTAGAATAGATTCGAATTGGATGAGGGCTATCGTTTTTTGTCTCACTAGATGGCGCACTGTTGCGTGAGGTTTTTAAGTATGGCTTTCAAAGTCTGTTATTACAGGCGTGAAAACAAAGTTTCGATTATTCAATACACCTTAAAACTGTACCATAAAAATATCGAGCTTGCCAAATTGCTGCATAGTCCCCGTTTTGTTCGGAAAAAAGGGAGGACAAAGGTTTCCGAAAGACAAAACTGTCTCAAAACACAGACATTCATTGGCCCAGAACGCATATTTTGCCATAATTAATTTCAGATATTGCAAAATATTCACAAAATTATTCTAATTATAAATAAAACTCGCGTAGCTCACCCAAAAACTAGAGATTTGACATTTCGGAGACCTCACGCTACACTAGCGCCTCTAGCGGCGAATTCATTCGCGATAGCCCTCATTGGGCTTAAGCGTTTGATTTGGTGTGAACTAGGTAATCAGTTGGCGTATTTCCAGCTGTCGGCAAGTGAACGCAAGCCAGTGGCACGCATAGTGACGTTTTAGCGTGTTAATTACGATACGGATTATTGGTGCAACCAGTTTAGTCGAGCGAACAACTCTGAAATTTGGGGATGTAATAAATGTTGTGTGAGCAAGGGTTATAAGAACGCCCGCCATTCACAGCCCGTTTCGTATGTAGGTGAAGACAACGTCAAATAAGTGATCACTTTTGCGCAAAGAGGAAGGAGAGACAACTTTTGCACCTTGTTATTTTAACGTCATGTTTGAATAGCCATACGAAAATTGTGGACCGACTGAAAGCGACAATGGTAGAAAAGTGATCACTTACATATGACGTTGGTTGGCTGTACTGTACATAAAATAATGAGAGACTTTTTACGGTGTTATTATATGCTCCATTGACATTTATAATATGTAATTGTAAATTTAACTTTTTCGGACTCAAGAGTCTTAAATCGTCATCATTACCTGTCTTATGAATAATAATAGTTACGGTCAAGGAGTTTAATTCATCGGCCAACACGGAACCAATCCACAGTAAACGTCATAGTGACATCGCATTAATTAACAAGGAAATTCGTAATGACTTTTCCTTTGAAAAGGTTCCATGGTGGTCCACGAATTAAATTCCTTGACTGTATAAGGTTACTTGTGAAAAGACCGTGAAATGTAGTGTTATTTTTAATTTTCTGTACCCGAAAGGTGACAACCGGAATCTTATTACTGTCGCTTCGCTGTCCATCTGTCTGTCTGTCACAGGGCTGTATCACAAGAACCTTAATAGATACTTTTATTTTTTCTCGATCTCGATCGTACTGTAAATGTACAAATAGTAAAAATCTGTCACGAGTGAGTCGGTCTTAGGGAAAACATTTAAACTTTGTAATTTGTCTGGTTGCGATTGTAAATTACGATTTTTAGGGTTCCGGAGCCAAAATGGCAAAAACGGAACCCTTATAGTTTTGCCATGTCTGTCTGTCTCTCTGTCTGTCTGTCCGTCCGCGGCTTTTCTCAGGGACTATCAATGCTAGAAAGCTATAATTTTGCACGAATATGTATGTAAACTATGCCGACAAAATGGTACAATAATTTTTTTTTAGTGTACCTCGCATAGACGTAAAGTGGGGGTGACTTTTTTTTTCTCATCCAACCTTGTAGTGTGGGATATCGTTGGATAGGTCTTTTAAAATAATTAGGGAGTTGCTACGACGATTTTTCGATTCAGTGATTTGTTTGCAAAATATTAAACTTTAAAGTGCAAATTTTCATTAAAATCGAGCGTCTCTCTCTCGAGATTTTTTTTCTATTGTTTAGTGATGTAGGTACTCGGTCCTAATGCTACTGCGATTTTTTACCTAATCGACTTCACAAGATTAGGAGAATCTCAATTTGTCTTTTAGGAAAATGTTGAGTTGTTCTTGATCAAAAATTTAAAAAATCATCTTAGATTTTTTGAGCTGGTTACGATTTGAATGGGTCCCGACTGTTGAACCTTAAATGAGCTTCTTGACAGAGCTCTAGACCACTAGACTTATTTTCTTCCTTTTAGTTTTTAAGGCAGTCGGGTTGTTTGATTTTGAAATTTAATGTTTTTTATTTTATACTTTTTTGATATTTCTGTGAAAATAGTAGATCAAAAGTATTATAACCTATATATATTTAGAATGGGCTAATTATTAGCTTTCATTTGATACCCATATTGTTACAATACATAAAAAAATTCATTCCTCCGCCATATTTTTTTTCGCAGACGCCATATTTAAATAGCCTATGTTACTCCGACAGTTATGACGAATCCAATGATACCTTATATGTTAAAATCCGTCTAGCCGTTTAGGCTGCAGCGAGGACCAAAGAAATGGACATACATACATACGTACAACCATACATACATACATACATACATACATACATACATACATACGCTCGAAAAACATAACCCTCCTTTGGACAGTCGGGTAAAAATAAATGCATCGGTTTTTTTTTTTAGTTTGCGATTTCATAAAGATCTAGTGATAGAAACTACACAAAAAGTTGTAAATAAATCATCAATCAAAACTTTTAAAGGATCTCATTTATTTTATTTTCATCCCAACAAATTATTATGAGGTTTCATATTTCAATAGCACTTTATTTTTTTTTCTTGTTAGTAAAACAGTGCACAGTAAGCAGTAAATTTGTCCCCACCACGTTAGTTCCCATGGTAAAGTGCTCATTGGTCATGGGTTTCCTGAGAGACGACATTTGATTAGGGTAGGACGGAATGTTTACCCTCTTTACTTGAACGGTCGGTTTCAAATTTTAGCAAATTGTATACATACCCTACCTTTGATAAAGCACAATAATTTTATTATTGTAGTTAAACGTAAAGTAATTGATAAAACGCCGAAGGGTAGCTTTAACATCTTTATAAAGGGTTGAAATTCTCTTAATTTTAAACTTATTAACTAAGTAATTTAAGACTAATTGCCACTCGCTTGCTGCTATTCTTTTTACATCCGCTGTATTAAGGTAAATGTACGAGTAGTCGACGCTTTACCAATAGTTGCCGTCTTTAATTTTATGCCATTGGCAATAGAGGCGACTGCAGTGTCATCTATTAGGCATTAATATTTTGGCCATGGCGACCGGATGGCCAAGTGGTTAGGGAACCTGACTACGAAGCTTGAGGTCCCGGATTCGATTCCCGGCCGGGGCAGATATTTGTGTGCATAATACGAATGTTTGTTCTCGGGTCTTGGATGTTTAATATGTATTTATCTATGTAAGTATGTTTATCCATTGCCTAGTATCCATAGTACAAGCTTTGCTTAGTTTGGGACTAGGTCAATTGGTGTCAAGTGTCCCATGATATTTATATTTATTTTATTAGCTTGTAGAGCACTCTGACATTTATCTTATACATATAACTAAGTGGTAGTAATAAGTAATAGCTTTATTAAATTTGTGTTAAAATAAAATGTGATAATCATAATAATATTTCTCTACTATCTGTTCAAAACTATTAACAGTAAATTAGATACTAGCTATCTTAATGCAATCAAATAACCCCATACTTTACATACCTAAGTACCTATAGTAGTAGTTTGCGCGATTTAGTCTCGGATTCTAATATAAAAATAAAACCATGCATGAAAATTGCTAAACTTTGAAATAATAACGTATACGGTTTATAACGACACAAATATTAATTTATTAACATCCAATCGAACTAATCCGATTTAAAAAAAAACATACACACACGTACGTTTTCAGGTAAAAAAGATATTGGGTTGACTCACAAAAGCTGTTCATTTCAGGTTAACGATAAAAGCCAAATGTCCGATGGAACTGAGGAGTTTTCCCATGGATCGTCAGTCCTGCCCACTTATACTTGGAAGCTGTAAGTTAGCGTTTGATAACTCTTTGTAAATGATCTCAGAAGTAGCCGAAGACTGGATCTTTAAGCCTAGCCTACTTTAATGTTTAAACATTAAACCCGACGCAAAAGAAGGGATATTATAAGTTTGACTCCAATTTCCTGTCTGTGACATCGTAGCTCTCAAACGGACAAACCGATGTCGATGTGTTTTTTTTTTAATGATATTGTACCGGATAAATCACGTCTTAAATCAAGTTTAGCTCCGCCGTGAATTATCAGGTACAATATTATTTAATATGAGAGTCTCACGGTAGTTTCATGTTTTTTTTACGTGAAAACTAGTTTCCTTGCAGTGGTTCTTAGCTGTGTTTTATTGAAATCGGTTCAGACATTTTTGGGATATTGACCTTGCTATGACAATTTCGGTTGTTTCTTAACTTTTCTAAGTCGGTTATATATCGACTGCTTGAATCCATGAAAGATCTGAACTTGAGAAAAGAGACATTCTTGCGATATATTAATTATATCTCAACCAAACATTTATACATTTAATGTTAATATTTTTTTAAACATTTCAATCTTAATATCCAATTAAAATATTATTTAGAAAAAAAAACTAATTTGTGGCAGAACACAAAGCCGCCTCGTTTCTATGAAAATTGTTGTGTAACAACCTGACCTAATTTGCTTAACCGATGGAAGCTCTAGACTCTTTCCTTAAGCTATATTGTACTGGTAGTAACCTTTACAATATGGCATGGCTTCACAGAACAACAACACAACTGACAAACGTTGAGATGAGACACAAGTACGAAGGCGAACCTATGCCTTGATAAACAGTTCGTGTCCAATGTTAGCAGAGTGCACGCAGTCGACGTGCAAGATGAGGGTAGACCAGGGATGGGGAAACTGCGGCCCGCGGGTCATCTCCGGCCCGCAAAGGCTTGAAATCCGGCCCGCGACCATCAAACAAAAAACAAGAGAAGATTTCGTACTTATTGTTAGAAATTTCATTCTCATTGTCAATGGCCGGCTTGCATACAACAATCACGCATTGTTTCGCGAGCGCGGGCGGGATGAGCGAAAATCGAGAATATTGCACAATAAATTAGTATTTCAGAAAATACATAATTTTTTCTCACTTTGACGTAGATAGGTACACATTGACATTATATTATATAAGTACCTATCTGTAGTTTAAATAATCTTATTCTTTAATAACTTGTCGACATGAAAAAATAGTAATAAATTCAATTAGTAAAAATGCACGACTAATGTATGACTTAGCATAATTTCGTATATAAATAGATTTGGTATTCTTTATCACATTAATGTAATAGGTATTTATAAATTAAATTAAACTGTTATTGTGTGCTCTTACAGGGCGTCATGGACCGACCTAATTGTACTTAACATCTTAATATTTTTATGTACATGACTTATACAATAAATAAATAAATATCAATTTCAGTAAATATAACCAAAAATGCAACAACTTGGCCTGCCATATATTTCGTTAGTACCTATATATTGGCACGCGAAGGAAGTTTCCCCATCCCTGGGGTAGACAGACCCTAGTCTACACAGCATTAATATCATGATGCTGGGAGATGCGTAAGAATGTATTCCATTTTAAGCAGCGTTTCCACTAGAGATGTGTGAGGATGTGTTGCGAGGAATATGTTTTTCACTAACCAATAGAAACGCTTCATTTACCTCGCCTCGCTCGGCTCAGCTGTTTCCACCAGAGATGTGCTGTGCGAGGATGTGTAAATGAAGCGTTTCTATTGGTTAATGAAAAACACATCCCTCGCATCACATCCTCGCACGAGGACGTATGATAATCGAAAATTAGTATATCTAATGTTAAAAAGGACGGTCAAAATATCGAAAGTACTGTTACGTTCGTGGGGTGGGTTCGTGATCGAAAAGCACTTTTAACACCGATGAATAAGAGTAGGATTTATTTTCACAATGTTACTTAACTTTACAAAACACTTAAAAACAGTTCACAGTAATTTTGCACTCTAAAACTCACTTACAAGTCGCTTTGATTCTCTTCGATGTTTATCTCTCGGTATCGCATTCGAAACTCTGTCCTCCGCCGCAACTTCACCCGGCTTATATACCCCTGGTGAATCGGTCCACAAAGTTCGAGAATAGTCCAGCTAGGACGTCATACCTACATCTCGAATGTTCCAGAAACGAGTAGTGTTTGTCTCTTTCATGTGCTATCTCTCTCACACAGTTACTAGAATATTCCAGAAATAGGGTCATCTGTCTGTCTCTCTCACACATATAGGCTATCCTTGTTACACACCTTCTCGAATGTTCTCAGTATAGCTATCTCTTTCTAATCGTGCTATCTCTTTCACTCCTATTGAAAATTTCGTCATATACTGAAATGTACTTCAGGGGCCCATAAGGGGTCCTGAAAACGCCTGAAAACGGGTTTTCAGGTTATGGCGTCATCGGATAGAGAGTGGCCTGAAACGGACTGAAAACATGTTTCAGGCGCCTGAAAACGACGGCAACTTGGGTAAAATTTTGATAAACTTATATGTGATAGAGCATCCTCTGAAACGGCCTGAAATGGTATTGCAGCCTGCTGAAAACGCCTCCAACGTACGAAAAAAACACAATTAAAGTCTATCACCTAACCCACCGTCGTAACAGTATGTTAGGTTAGGTTAGGTTCGATATTTTGACCGTCGATATTTTAACTATCGATATTAAAATTTTCGATATTCAGATAGGTGCACCGGCTCGGACATTATTGGTGGAAATGCTGCTCTAATGACAGTTTCTGTGACAGGCTATTTGGCGCTAGTTACCTATTGTTTGACAACTTTGACATTTGCGTCAAGATTGTGATTGGTAACTATTTAAATGAGCCAATCGCAAGCGAGACTGCTACGTTAAACGAACCTTACAATACTAACAAGGAACCTTCATTAACCGTTTTCTTCTTTTTCAATTCTTATGTTTCGTCAGACGCCTACTCCAACCAGCAGCTGGTGTACCAATGGCAGAACTCGGAGAGCGTCAATTTCGTGCCTGGCATGACGCTGTCACAGTTCGATCTGATCAGCTTCCCATATCGAAACTTCACCTTCACCAGGCGAGAAGGTATGACAATGAAATACTTTTTCCAGAATTTATCTCTATATTTAAAGTACCTACTACGAGTATGCAGGGCGTGGAGTGAATATTTTCGCTATGCAATCCGATCGGAATCGAGTCGTTACGGCGTAACGCCACTACCACAGTATTAATATTTTCGAAAGCTTCACCAGATTTGTATCAGTGTCTCATTGATTTATGGTGATCCATGTCTTTCATACCTTTACTTAATTTCAACTTCAGCGTAGCATAGCGTAGCGTAAATCTGTTTGTTACTTCATCACGTCTAAACGGCTGCACCGATTTAGATGAAATTCGGTGTACAGATAGTTTGCGTCCCAGGGAAGGACATAGGATAGTTTTATCCGGAAAATTGCATAGTTCCGGCGGGCTAGTAAAAACCAAATTCTACGCGGACGGAGTCGCGGGTACGGCTTGTTTAAAATAAATGTTTGAGTGCTGGCCCCAGTAGTTTCCATATTTAATTTCATGTCGTTAGTGGGTACCTAATAGTACTTAGTATTAACAGCAGAGTGTCATCTGTTGGGCAGGCAGGCAGCATATCACGTACTGGCACTTTTACCTTACAACCTTTACGTCTAGTTGAAATATTGGACTGAAATTATAGTTAACCGAATTGAATGATAATTTCTAATGACAGCTCTATGAAAGATAACCATTAGGAAAAACAGCGAAAAATATCCTCACAAAGCAATGAGTAAGGTATTTATCGCAACCTTTTTTACTTTTATCTACACAATAAACGTCAACACATTTCGTATTATGTTGTTAATTAGTGTCAGCGTTTACGATCTCGAAGAAGTAGCATTTATACAAGTAACTTATTGTTTGCGGCAAACATGACGAACTTCCTTTATTAACGCTCCTTAATTGTGTGGACCTGCACAAATATAAATAGAATCTCGCCACGACTTGCAATTCATCCATTTCTATTTATTCATTGAGATTATTTGTCTATCTTCACTCCGCTTGTTTACCATTATAAAATGTCGTTGTAAAGTACCTATTCCAGCGGAAATATGAAATATACATAATATAACAAAACAATACAGAACAAGCCAGCCTCCACTTCCACTCAATAGATACAATCATCCTCATAAGCACCACACAAAATGTGAACCCGTTTCGAACTATCTACGAGCTCATTCTCAAAACAACAAGAAAGGCAAGAAGAAGAGGATTATTCTTGATAACATACCTATATTATGTGTCGCATAGACGTAGCTGTCATGCACGTCTGGCAGCGAAGGTCCAAGGCAAAAAGGTTGTATTTCATTTATATTGGAGCGAAAACTTCTCCCGGCGCCTAAACGGCCTTCATCTTTACTAATCACGGCCAGCGTTCACGAACCTTATCCGCTTACGAACTAACGTGATTTCCCACACTTCGGTTCAGTCGAGAAAACGCTGCCATTATAAATATTATTTATCGTAAGTGCCAAATTATCGACAGCGCTCGCGAGGCGCCTCTGCGATCCCGAGACAATATCACGTTTATGAGATTACATTACGCCTATATGAGTGCCGTGCCTAAGTGTGTTGTTTCCTTCTGGAAACTCGATAGATAGAAAAATATGTAGACGACTATGTGGTAAAATGAAAACTTCTTTCTAGTCTAGACTAGAATATTGCGCTCAATGGGTCACGAAATCGTTTCCCCTTCACGAAGGCTCTTAAAGGTACTTCCTTGCTCAGTGTGTCGAGATTGTTTCATCTCATTCTGGCCCAAAATACACCTTCAAGTGCTTTCCAATAAAAATATGTTCCGGCTTTTCCCCCCAAAGGCAAAAGGAAATGTTTTAGAAATCTGAGGCAGTAGCGGCGCGCCAATGACACGAATCGGCTTTTACGCTCCGAAGGGCGCATTTGCTTCCATCACTGGAATGAATGACAGCGTAAAATAGGCACTCTATTGCCTAAATTGTAACATTAAGCTATTTTGTCATAGAAATCTGTTGAATTCTGTGCAGGGGAGTTCTCAGTGCTACAGGTCTCGTTCAACCTACAACGGCATACGGGCTACTTCCTTATTCAAGTTTACGTGCCATGCATTCTTATAGTTGTGCTCTCGTGGGTATCTTTCTGGATCCATCGAGAGGTAAATAAATTTCTTTATTCGATTTCTCATTTGATTGCGAGAATTTGTGTGTGAGTATTACAGCACACGGGACTTAGGTATCACGCTCAAAACGAGTAGTAATTCCTTACCTCGACGTTTCAGTCGCATTGCAGTGTACATTGTTAAATATTGCTATGTGTCGGTGTGATGGGATGACGATAAAAAATTGCGACCAAGTGCGGATAGTTCAAGATACGGGTGCCAATAATAATCAAGTGCGGGTAGCTCAAAAGCTTCGCGCTGCTAAGCAAACGTGATACTATACCTACACGTGACCAGGCCACTACGATGTGTCTGAAAAGGGTCTCTATCGTTTGCCCGAATTTCTTATTCCATAATGTATCTTTTTCCATAATTTTCATTTGCCATAAAGTAATTTATTTCTGAAATAGTATTTTCTTCAGAGTTGATATTAAACTAACCTAATCTAACCTACTACATTCTATGAGATGGCATTTTAAAAAATCCTAAAAACAGCACGGTTCTATATATTTTACGTCAAACGTTGGTATGGCAAGTGAAATTATAGTAGTGTTTGCACGTTGTTGTTTCGGCGTGGAGAGTAAGACAGCCGGTGAAATTACTGGCACTTGAGGTATCCCATCTTAGGCCTCTAGGTTGGCAACGCATCTGCAATCCCCTCGGGTTGCAGGTGTCTATGGCGGTGGTGATCTCTTACCATCAGGAGACCCACTTGCTCGTGTGCCATCCAGTAGATAAAAAAAAATATGGTTAGTGAAGTCTAATTCGGTCTGAAAAGTCGAGGTATTATTACGTGTTTTGAGCGTGATAAGTCCTGAGTGCTGTAGGTATCTAATAGTTATGAGCAGGGTCGGATTAACCATAAGGCAAAATAGGCAACTGCCTAGGGGCCCCGCGCGCGCACTAAAGAAATTGAAAATGTTTCAAAGTAAAACATCTCTTGTACAATCTGCGTCTTTTTCACACAGTAAGTCAGTCAATTAATTTGATTGAACTTGAAAAGAGCTGATGTCTTCAAATGGCTGAAAGAAAAAGATGCCCCGAGAATTTGCATTGGCCCCGACATGGTTAATCTAGCCCTGGTTATGAGTGAAAATCACGATAGTTTAAAACATTAATAACAAATCTTTCAGGCTACGTCGGATCGCGTGGGTTTAGGAATAACGACTGTGTTAACCCTGTCGACAATAAGCCTGGACTCACGCACGGATCTTCCTAAGGTCCGGTACGCCACAGCACTGGACTGGTTTCTCCTTATGAGCTTCTTCTACTGTATCGCCACGCTTCTTGAATTTGCTGGTGTTCATTACTTCACTAAGGTAAGAGCCAACCACTCAGAAAATTTCCGCTACTTTTTCCGTCGCATTATATTTTCACGATGTCCTACATTTCTCCGAACATAATCTTGTCAGACCACGGATTTAAAAAAAAACAACCAGTTAGCTAATTAGCACCGTCTAGAGACACAGAAACGTGCGATGCATGTAGTGCAGGGCAGAGCGGCGTGCCCGCACTGATAAAGTAGGCCTCGTATCTGCAAACGATCATTGCGTGCCTGTACGTTCTCGAGGTCGATTACCTGTCCTCTCCAGAGGCACAAATTTGTGCCCAAATTACTTGATTATCGTCGTTCGTTTATCCTGGAGATGACAGATTATTTAGTATGTAGATAGCTGGAAGATCGAATAACATTTTCGTTCGAGGTGTTTAGCTTTACGCTATGTGTAAACATTTGATACGTGGTCTATACCTATGTCTTTTTTGCAGGTTGGTTCGGGAGAGATCGTGATAGACGATGCAGAGTGGGAGGAGCTGATCGAAGAGGTGGGGGGCGACGCGTTCGCTGCGCGGCAACTCGCCGTGCGTCGGCGCAGCTCTGCGCGCTCCATGCAGAACTATGTAACTTAATCAATAGCAAATAAAACAAGCAGAACTCTTTAGAGCAAGGCTGGCCAAACGCAGGCCACAGAATGGCCTGCCAAGGCATTTGAATTTCCCCGTCAACGCGTCAATAGCGCCACTAATTTTAACAGTTATGTACCTCTGAAAGTAGTGGCCCAACACCGCCTCAGACTTCAAAAAAATTGCCCCTCTAGAAAAACTATTGGCCACCCTTGCTTTAGTGACATATTTAAATCTGAAACGCCTTACCTAATGGCTTTCGATTCAAACATATTAAGTCGTCCTAAATACAGTGTGACAAAGATCCTGGAGTATCGTTCGCGCCATCAGTAAAATACTTATTAATAATTTTTTAACCCTTTTCCAGCCATAGTGCATAAGTATCGAGGGTATTCTGGCAGAACCGGATAAGTGCACAATATTTATTTACTTATACGGTTTTGCTAGATAAATAAAGCAGAAAAAAATGTGACTATGTATGTACCTATTTTTTTTTACTTTTGCACTTATTCTGTTTTGCCAGAATAGCCTCGATATAGCGACCACGTAAATATAGGTACACAAATATTCGACCTTGCTAAATTTACAATCCCTACTATCCCTATATTTAATATTTAATATTATAAATGCGAAAGTAACTCTGTCTGTCTGTCTGTTACGCTTTCACGTCGAAACCACTGACCCGATTTTGATGAAATTTGGTATATCTAGGTAGTTTGAACCCCAAGGATCATAGGATACCTTTTATTCCGGTGGAGGGCGCCACCGCGCGATAACCTAGATCCGCGCAGACGAAGTCGCGGGCATAAGCTAGTTATATTTATAAATATATATATATTAATATTTATTATATTATATATTATTATATTTATTATTATAAATGCGAAAGTAACTCTGTCTGTCTGTCTGTCTGTTACGCTTTCACGTCAAAACCGCTGAAACGATTTTGATGAAATTTGGTATCGAGATAGTTTGAGCCCCAAGGATCAACATAGAATACTTTTTTATTGAGGGCGCCACACGCGATAACCTAGGTCCGTGCAGACGAAGTCTGGGGCATAAGCTAGTTATGATATAAAATCAATTGAAGTCATTAAAAATATTACTTAATACGTTTTTAATCCCTCAAATTACCTAAACAATATTAAACTATGATTCATTTGGTATACCTAGGTAGAGCGTATTTAAATGAGCGGGGCCTAAAAAAAGGTTAATAAAGGTAACAAACCTGAGGCACTATGCCAACAATAACTTCTATTTATATAACCTTCTCCTATACTTTCATGGCTTTCAGAGTTTTTCCCTGCCAACTCAAAGCAACTGTTCCACGGAGGCCGGGCCTGCCGAGCCCGTGGTACGACTGACGATGGAACGGACCACGCAAACGGAGGCTCGGGTGCCGCGTTGGAGGCAACTGCTCTACTGCCTGGCTGGAGACGACTTGTATCGGAGGAAGCGGCAAGTTGAAGCTGGTAAGAACATAGAAGTACGTAGTCTAAACGTATAATTACACCCTGATCTTAAACGCAGTTACGCAATTAGATCGTATTGATACCTACCTAAGTTGTTCGTGCGTTCAACCTAAATTTTCGGGCAACGCAACCGTTTTCGGTGAAACCGCAAATGTAAGGAACTTAAAAGCACCCTTTGTAACATTTTTTTTCCTTAGCCGGTTAAAGTTTCCCACTGCTGAGCAAAGGCCTCTCCTTTTTTCCGTCATTCGTTCCTGTCGAGACAACATATCGATCTTTTATTTATTTCTCACAGGCGTAAACAACGTGGGCGCAACCTACGGCCACGCGGGTCTGAAGGGCCTTGTGCCTCGAAAGTTTCTGTCTTTTTTGCGCATTTAAAAATCCGTCATCTCATCTATGGTGCTCCATTATAGGGCCTCGCAAAATTTATCTTGCCCACGCCAAATTTTGATCCTGCGCCGCCACTGATTTCTTAAGCCAGGGATACCCTAGGGGACAAATGACCCACGACATGTGTGGCTTAAAATGTCTCGTGACATGTCAAGCGAAGCCAGCCGATGTCACCTGACATATCTGGCGAGACACCCGACGTCGTTGGCAACACGTGTCGCGCGATATTGCCAGACATGTCGAGCAAAGTCCGGCAACGTCGCCCCACTTCACCCGAAGTCGCTGGCTACACGTGTCGCAGGACATTTGTCAACTAGTGTATCCTGGCTTTAGGAATCGTCACCTTGCATTTGCCCGCAGGAATGCGCGGGCACATCAACAGCGTGTCCCACATCGACCGCGCCGCGCGCGTCCTGTTCCCTGCCTCCTTCGCTATACTCAACCTCTTCTACTGGCTGGTCTACGTCTTCTCAAGCGATGACTTCGCTTGGAGCGACAACCCTATGAACTCCTTGTCACATTAAAAACTTATTTGATAAAGTTGTAGAGACATGAGCTTATGCCATTGCATTGCACTGTTTTTAAAAGTACTTACAGATGTATGAGTCCCTTTTTTGTCCCTTTACGAGTATTTGCAACTATTACTTATATGTATGTCTGTAGGATAGTAATATATGTAAGTAGAGAAATAAATTGTGTCCAAAAACTCCAGCTTTCATTACATTTAACCCGTAATAAAAGACGAAGGAGCCGGATTTGGTATTTCACATCACGCCACTCATACCTACCTCATTGTCAATGGTACCTATCTCAATGTAAAAGAATATACAAGTAACAAAACTGTGGAACATTTTCAAATAAATTTTATAATGACTTTCTTGACAGACATTATGTAGTTAGTCTAACTCTACCTGTTACTCTAACTGTTAGAGTCAACTACAGCAGCCAGACTTTTTTTAAGGGAGGTTAAAGTAACGTCGTATTTCTGTAACTTAACCATGACATTTATTTAATTAATAAACTAAAATTCAGACTGTTAAGGGTGTAGACCAAAAAGTTGCACACCAGAAATTAAAACTACTTGCTAACGCAGCTTTAACGCTGTGCAACTTTTTGGTTTTCACCCTTAACTTTCTAACAAAATTATAATTGCCAGCAATGTACAGCAAGCGTATCTTTACTATTTGAAGCGTATTGACAAGTAAGTGTAACTAAATGTCAGCCGACAGATACTTTGATTATTACTTGTCAATTTACTTTGCTGTAGATTACTGGCAGTTATAATCTTGTTAGAAAGTTAAGTCTGAATTTTAGTCTTATTTAATTAAACTAATGTCATGGTTAAGTTAAAGAAATACGTTACTTTAACCTGCCTTGAAAAAAAGCCTGTCTGCCGGTAACACACTGTATAAAGATACCTATGTACCCACGGAAGAATAAAAACTTGTTTTTATTTTTCCACGTATGTATGTACATATACCTATCCAATTTTTCACCTTATTTCATTTACATAGGGTATTACTTATGTGAGTTTTCGGCGAAGTAAAATGTGTCATGGCTCGCAGAAACTTTACAACTACATTTCTGGACTAATTCAATGATCTTGCTATATATTAAGCAATATTAATCGAGCATATATCTGCAATACATTTTAATGACGTGTAAGAAATGCATAGGTACTGTGGGGATGAACGTAGGTAGGTAGAGCTTAGGTACTGGGATCAACGCGCGTGACTTTAAACTTAGTTCAAAATAAACAACTTCTTCAATCATTTGGATTTATTTCAGGACTTAAAAATACATTTACATAGCATAGCACCAGCCGCTTAGGCTATCGGGAGCAATCTGCGCTCCGGCATGTATACCGCTGTCAATCTCACCTGCCAAGTGGTCAGTTTTACCACCTGCCAGCGGTATACAGCCTAGTTCCTACATATCCCTCCTTCCTCACAGAGGTGGGGACCTAATCTACGGCCTACCTAACGGGGACATTACAGACAGAAAAGGGTCTTTGAAAGACTAGTCACATCCTTTTCATGAAACTCTAGTCTATGTTATTAAATCATTTTCATACTAGTATTTATCTAAAATCATTCAAAAGAGATATATTTCTTCATCAAGGATGGACTCGCCGCCCAAACCCGAAAAAAAAGGTACGGCGCCTTTTCAGTAAAAAGCCTAGCTACTAAAGACGCGTGACATTGCCTGTGCAACGGCACGTCATTCTTGCTTCATGCTCATCATCCTTCATCAGGTGATGAAGGTTCCTCAGCACCCCCTAGCGGAGTTGCCGTTCCACAACGACAGCAATAGCCGCTGGGTTTCCATCTTTTTATTATTTCACAGCCATGGATCCAAGTGTGGACCCCTGGGCAAGCTTCATCGGCGATCCCAGTTGGCTGTGTGAACTTCTGTTGCTTGAAAACTATTGAAAGGCACAGAAAATCAATCATTAAATACACCATCAATTAACACCACATATTTCTGGGCATATTGAACACATGAAGGTATGAAGTACTCCCACATGCTGAGATAGACTAAAACTACTCATTCTTTATATATAGAAATTCACATCATATATGATTACAGTTCACATTGGGAGATGTATGAACAGGCAATCTCATATTCGTGAAGTTGAATACGTAAACAATTATATTAAGTTCACTATGTAAATAAAAGTTATCTGTTTGGTTTTCCAGCGATGTCGTCAGACATCAGTTTTGACAAGAGCTGCTGGGAGCTGGGAGCTGCCATCAGTTTTCATCAGCCACTGCATGGCTGCTGCAGATTGCCATCTCATTTCTGCATTTAATTAATTGATCTCCCAATATGAAAACACACGAAAAAAACATATATTAGTCACATAGTAATATTACAACACGCATTAGTCATATAAATTCATTATATCATTAATTTCCTACCTACTCAAAAAACTTTTAATTCAATTACCTATAATTATAAAATTCAATCGCAAAAAATAAATTTACAATGTTTTACATTTGAATGACATTGTCAATCATTGGTCGTGTCAATTTTTTTCTAACCGTCGACATAGAACTTCTCGTGAACTTTTAAAAAGTTTTCAGTCAAACCACAAAGTTCATTCGGCTTGAGACAGCCATCACTTTCCGTCCCTTTCACTCCTAAATGAACGTTTTTAAATTTTTATGTTTCGTTCAGTTAGCGATCCTTGCTGTGGGAAAAACCTTTATTAACATAAATTAGACAATGACGTGACTTTTTATACCTTTTCTATGGAATCTATCAGGTCCGTTTCCGTTCTCACGTCGTCGCATTGCCACTCTTACATAACAACCAGAAGGTTCCTCTCGCTCCTTCATCAGACCTGCCGAACCCATCCGCAAATTTTCCGACTTTCGTACCCTTTCAGGCTTCGAGCTCAACTCGCCTGTTTCGCCATCCTTTTGCTCCATCTTTCTATCGATCCTCGACGCTTTCCCAATTGACTTCGACTTCTCCAACTTTCCTTCACTCGAACCTAAAGCAAAAGTATTTAAAGCACGGAACCCTAACAATTTTTTTACTGATCGCGCTTTATTTTCCACGGTCAAGGAGTTAATTTGCTCGCACTCAACCTCTTTCATTGCAACTTGATTTGCACAAACCTTTTCAGTCAATAATGAAAAGTCGTTCGTGTCATTAAATTTTCGAATAAAATTGACACGGAATTTTTTATTCAAAGTCAAAGTATGACTACTAAAATCAATCATTGCATTATTTGCAGTCAAAAAATCTTGCCCTAGAATGCAAAAATTTGTGCGATCATTAATTACTAACAGACTAATTCTACAATAATAATTATCTATCAAAATATAAGTATTTACAATTCCTATAGGCTGAATCATGGAGCCTCCTGCTACGCGCAAAGGATCACTGAGCTTGTGCTCATATTTTAAATCAATTTCCTCTGCAAGGGAAACAGATATCAGTGACACATTGGCACCACTATCTACAAGAGCCTTGCAAATCCTGCCACTGAGCTCTACGGGCACAAACGTGTTCAGACTATTTTTCTCAATAGTACAAACATCGGGAAATTCACTAGAAAAAATCGTATTAATTTGGAAACCATCATTATTGCCTTGATCCCCCTGATGCTGCTGCGGCACCGGCTGTAGCTGCCGCGGCCTCAAATTATACCTTCCGTAAGGCATGCGTGATGTTCCCTGCTGCATTTCTTGCGGAACTACCATTGTTGGCGGCGTTTGGGACGTGTCATACTCCGAACGCGGCGTGAATCGAAGAGGTGGAGCATCTCCTTGCTCCCACGAGTGTTGATAATCTTTTGTAATATTAATCGGCAGTTCTACTTTATGTGTTTTCATGTATAATTCTGTACTAAATACATCACACAATTGAAGAATCGTTTTTCTTAGCTCCTCCTTTGACGCGAACAATCTAGACGCTAAATGGAACTGCCATTGCGAATTAATAGATTTAATAAAATGCTTGATAAATCTGCCGTCTTCCGTGATCCCTGCTTTCAACGCTAATTTCTCTAGGTCATAATAAAATGATAGTAGCGGTTCTTTCGGCTCCTGCTTTCTATAATAAAAAGACTGGGCATAGTCTTCTTGCGACGGGAATTGTTCTACTAATCCCTTCTTTATTAAATCATACGACTCCAACGTCGTGAAATTGGCCTTGTACCAGGACAACGCAGGCCCTTCTAAGTAGAGTGCGATCGCTACTCGCTTCTGATCTGCGGACCAATTCTTTATGATCGCAATAGTTTCAAATTGGTGGATAAAATCGTCCACATCCGAATATCCTGCGAATTTTTCCGCCATCTTCTTTCTTCTCCGTAATAAAATTTATCTGCCCGCAAATTCTATTAAACACTGGGATAGAGGAAAAAATAAAATAACTCACAGTTGCTTCCTCAAAATCGATACATTTACCAATTGCTTCACTTTTCATGCGCTTTTTTTGTCATCAAAGCTCGTCTTTTCTTAACAATTGTCCATAGACCGCTGAAATCGCTGCGGTACTCCGTCGTCCTCTGAAGCGATAGCTAAAACATAAAAAGTACACCGACCGCGCCTAACTCCACCACTTGTGGGGACTGTAACTAGGTGAGAGCTTAGGTACTGGGGATCAACGCGCGTGACTTTAAACTTAGTTCAAAATAAACAACTCTTCAATCATTTGGATTTATTTCAGGACTTAAAAATACATTTACATAGCATAGCACCAGCCGCTTAGGCTATCGGGAGCAATCTGCGCTCCGGCATGTAATACCCGCTGTCAATCTCACCTGCCAAGTGGTCAGTTTACCACCTGCCAGCGGAACAGCCTAGTTCCTACAGTACCTAATCATAATTCACACTGGGCTTGGTTGGGAACTACAGTCCGAAACGTGCCCAGTAGTGAGACATAGGACTAGGTACAGGAGAAAAATTGTTAAATAAGTATGTCCTAAAAATATCTCTTCAAACGTGGGAGTGGCGTGGCGTCCGTACGACATAATGACATTGTGGTTCATAAAATGAATACACATTTCGTATACCGCCTACACTCCGCAGTGTAGCAAAGCCTTAAACTCGCACAAAGTAGATACACTGCCTGGCATTAAGTCTCCGTCTAATAACAAGTCTGCGGTTAATCAAACAGAAAACAGGCCCTTACTCTTTAATTACCACGGGAATTCCAGCTGTTGTCTCAAACTCCGCGCCATGAATATTGAACAGCAATGAAATATTTTATAAAGTAAAACAATTAACTTTATCGCTGCTTTCCTTTATAATAATACAATGTTGATTTTCGCTTTTTAACTTGGCCACAGGATTCGCGCTGTCATCGTTCATCCACCATTACCTCTCATATTTCGTTTTCTAGAATTTTTTTACCGTACAACGGCAAAAACTACTAGACACTGGCAAAATTGTCCTCTGATGGACAGAGCCATATTTTTTTAAAGAAAGAAGAACTTGGCCACAAAGTTGACACGCCTCCCGGCCTTGTATCGCTTTGACGCAACGAAGTGACCAGCCTTTTTATATTTTTTACCAGACTGCGATTAGAAAGAATATTTTTTATTTTCAGATTTAGGTATGTACGTTCTAGTTTACTTACCTCTTAACACAAAATCATCATCATCAACACAAATCTCTTAACACAAAATACTTAAGTAAAATTACAGGTTACCTACCTACAGAAGTTTCACTCCCTCACAAAGGCGATATCAAGCATAATAAACGATTAATCTTGCTTCTCTGTTTATCGCATACCTACTCTTATTCATTCACACGTGGCACGTGTTCGTGCTAGGGAATTGTTCCTCATTCGTCGTATTCTTGTTTCGTCGGAATGAGGGCTATCGTTTTTTTGTCTCACTAGATGGCGCACTGTTACGTGAGGTTTTTTAAGTATTACGGGGCGTGAAAACAAAGTTTAGATTAAAATCATATTTAATACACCTTAAAACCGTAGCATAAAAATATCGAGCATGCCACAGTGTTGCAAAGTCCCCGTTTTGTTCGGAAAAAAGGAGGACAAAGGTTTCCGAAAGACAAAATTGTCTCAAAAACACAGACATTATTGCCCCGGAACGCCTATTTGGCATAATTAATTCAGATATTGCAAAATATTCACAAAATTATTCTAATTATAAATAAACCCGCGTAGCTCACCCAAAAACTATGAGATTTGACATTTCCGACCTCACGCTACACTAGCGCCTCTAGCGGCGAATTCATTCGCGATAGCCCTCATTATCTATTATATAATTAAATCTATCAAAAGTAGTCACGGTAATTGCATAATTTCATTAGATATTGAAAATCTGATCCGATCCCAATTCAATCCGATCGCAATGAGGTTTTTAATGTGAAGGAAAAATGGGGGGGCGCTATAAATAACTGATTCATAACATATTAGACTCGCCTAAAGGTGAAGATTTTTCTGGGCCCCTTACCGCCCCCTTTAGGCCTCCAGCGCCCACAAGGGGGCGTTATCGCCCACTTTGGGAAAGACTGATTTAAAGACAAACAAAAACAAGGCAAGCTAAAGTGGAGAAAAAAATTCAATCATTCTAGATTGACACTCAAGAATTTACAAGATTGGTGGTTGGTCCAAGGAACAAACTACAAATAATTATGTAACTCAAATATAGATATTTGGCACAACGATTAGGATATAGGAGACTACACAAGGTATAGGAGAATAACCAATACATTAGATTAAATTATATCTTTAATTTTTTACTGGAAAAGGTAAGGATTATTATGTATATAAAGAAAAATGTTTTCCTTAAATATTACAGTCATACATATAATTTATGTATCACAAATAGCTACATTATAAATATACCAGTACATCTTCAAATTTGTAATGTATAAGAACGAATCTATTTATCGAAGAGGTAAAATTTAAAGAGAGCTAATTGCGTATAAATCCAGTATTGGTCCGACATTCTGTAAAACTACAGTCCTCTGACAATTTCCAACTTTTAAATTCTCCATTTACTAATAGAAAATAGATATTTGAAGGCAAATATCATAAATACAAGTGGAATACAGTCAAGGCTTTCATCATAAGTAAAGAACTCTTACAAGTAAGGTACAATGAGAAGACTCGCATTTGTAAAATTGCCTTTTTAAAATATATTTATGTAGAAAATCAGTAAACGTTCATTTCTTTAGATATATGGAATATACAATCATACAACCGATAATGTCTACTGAAGCAAGTCTTCTTAAATATTAAATATATTGTTTTTTTATATACTTAGAGAATAAATATATATAATGCAACAGCTCTATTCGTAACCCAAAATTTGGATGTGCGAAAAAGAGTAGAAAATGGATAAAACCATTTTTTATGCTAGGTAATCGTTGCCATACTTGGGTGACAGTTTTAAAGAAAGTGGCTACGTCATTTTATTTTACTCTGCTGCACTCTAGACAACACCAGCGGCCCCAAAATGTATCCCTCGTACTATAAGGACAAGTACACTTGGACTTCCAGAAGCAATTGACCAGACAGACAGAATGTGATATTATATTAAAAATGTAATATACATTTTTTATAATATTTGCTATAGAATATTCTTATGAAAACATCATTTAGGCTCCAAACCTTTAGCCAAAATCAAAATGTGTGACATAGAATTTTTCTCACAAAGCTAAAGTGGTTTCTGGAACACTCAATTCAGGTAATAGTATATATTAACTCGTACTTACTCGTATGAGTAAGTATTCGTTTCGCGCAAGTGTTTAAAATTATTTATAAAATTACAT
Organism: Choristoneura fumiferana; assembly: GCF_025370935.1. Classification (NCBI taxonomy): domain Eukaryota; kingdom Metazoa; phylum Arthropoda; class Insecta; order Lepidoptera; family Tortricidae; genus Choristoneura; species Choristoneura fumiferana. Next base: position 14,870,700 of record NC_133478.1, read on the forward strand.
ATAGTCGTTTCGTTTTATATATTTGAGACAATATATGCTATCCTGCGAAGTAGAAGCATTTTCGAATAACTTATTACATCGACGAAAAATTTCGTTTTATTTCTCGCTACAAATTTTCTACTTTATTATAAAGACAATAACCGTCAGTTTAGAACATCAATGGTACATTATATTAAAAACAGTCTCCGTTGGCTCTGCTTAAGTACAACACGTTAACGCGGCTAGCCCGCGTTGTTCGAGCCTCAACTAAGGTTACCATATAAAAAGGTGCGTGCCGCATTCAACAGAAATACTCTTCCTATATAGGTATCTACATGCTGTTGGAAATATCTGTGCACCTCGCTAGCCAGAATAGCATTCCCCGAGCACCCGATTACTCAATTACGAAACGTAATATCGGTAAAAGTGCAAGCTGGGATCCGTATTTTTGTTTTCAGTTTACAAACAAAATTTTAAATCATTTTCCTGTAATGACAACACAGCATTGAGGTTGGTAAAAAGAAATCCGCACCGCAGACTGGCACACTGTAATATAATGGTAACCCTAGCCGCAATAACAACATTCGTTGTCCGTTTCCTACCGAAATTGCCATTATTCACATTCAAAATTCAATCAACAAATACGTTTACAATTTTACTACACAATACATTATTTTGCTATTCCTGAAAAGGGTCGGAAACAAACGCCATTATCCATTACACAAATACAAAACTAAGTTCTTTACATAAAGAGAAGAGGGTAAATATATTTTTATTCGAATATACAGGTCATAAACTGAAAATTTCTTGTGGACTAGAGCACGTCACAGATTAGACAACAACAGGCAAGTAGATTTTATATATCACTGCATAAAAAGCATACAGTTACACGCACGCAACCACTAAACACACTAAAGCCAAATAACAATAAATTAATAGCTTACATCGGGAGTATTTCGTCAAGCCATTATATCACTTTTATAATGCACACAATAAATAAGCATCATCTCTTATTGTAACCTCATTACGTAAGCTACGTAGTTATAATTATAACAAATATATAATTAAATCACATTCTACTTTTCTTTATAAATAGTTTCTCCTACCTACTATTCTACTTTTTTCTGACCAAGAGATAGACGTCCATATTGTCTTTACCCTTAACGTACACGCTGCCGCGACGCTCAAACTCGTAAATGGGGGTCAGCACTGGTATACAAGCTTCCCCCACCTGGATTCGCTTGGCGACCCCTGTCGAATCCATCCTCGAGGCGATATTCACCGCGTCTCCCAAATATCATAATACAATTGGTCGTACCGATTACTCCGGCTGTTAACATCACCGACATTATATCCGATACGAAGAATGAAATCGAATCGAGCAAATCTTGGTTGAAATTGTCCACTACTTTCTGCATCTCAAGAGCGAAATCCATAATTGGTAGAGATGTTCAGGCGTGCCGCGCGACGCGTGGCGTAAAGCCGGGTTCAGGCCGCTGGCTGCCATAAACGTGCCTTCCTATCGTTT
>NC_133478.1:14872306-14877637 GCF_025370935.1 Choristoneura fumiferana
TGGTTTAGTACCACTTCTCACAAGACAGCATAGGTAAAATCTTTTTGCTATTCCTAGAAAATACGGGAGCTGGACCGCATGCTAATTGATAAAAGTTTTATTTTCGGACGAAACTAAGATAAATTTGATAAATTCGGACGGCAAACGGTACGTCGCCCACTTAAAGAAGCACTGAATAACAAATTCACTAAAAAGACAGTAAATAAATAAATAAATAAATATCATGGGACACTTGACCCTAAGCAAAGCTTGTACTATGGATACTAGGCAACGGATAAACATACTTATATAGATAAATACATACTTAAATACATATTAAACATCTAAGACCCGAGAACAAACATTCGTGTTATTCACACAAATATCTGCCCCGGCCGGGATTCGAACCCAGGACCTCAAGCTTCGTAGTCAGGTTCTCTAACCACTTAGCCATCCGGTCGTCGTCCACAGTGAAGCACGGTGGTGGAATTATTAAAGTGTTGGGATGTTTTTCAGGATACGGGTGGTCCTGTGAGAAGGATTGAAGGGATGTTGGACCAGTTCCATAATAAAACATATTAGAAGAGTGTTTGAGCCTATAAAGTTGGATGGAGTATTTTGATTTGAAATGGGAAGTATTTCGCCACCATCCAACCTCCGGCACGTCCTGCTCTATGACAAAACCAATAGAGTAAAAAGGAAAAAGAGTTGTCTGTCAACTACGACAGCAGCGCTTCGCTCCATGTATTTTCGCAGCATATATTTAATTATTTTAAAACCCACCGGAAGATTTAGAGCTATACAAGACCGCAGCAATAGCATCATCAAGTGCTTCTGGAGTTAAGGGTGAGTGAATACCAGCTTTTCAGTTAAAATATTTCCATCCGCCTTTATAGGTAAACTACAGAGTGTTTTAGGCCAACCTTGATACAGTCCATTAAACCGCGCAAATATTTTTGGCCTTCGAGCCGCACTCTTAGTTGATTTTCCTAATTTTCGGACTTATTTCAAAATTGTCATCCGCCATAATTTATGTAATTATTCCCTTAACTCCATTTTATACCTATAAGCCACTGAGGCTTGGTTCTACCGCATATTAATATCCCGCATACTACTTGAATATTTTCCCGCATTCCATATTTTCAATTTCATTCATTTAATATTTCAAAATAAACCGCTTTGAAATTGTGCTTACGGATACGTCATTGTAATACGACTACGAGTAAAAGTTCGCAGTGCGCGACATATTATATTCCGTCTCGCTTACACCTATGGCCATGTCATGTTTGTTCTTTCTGCCCGCAACATATTAGTCAAATTATAAACTTTTAATTTAGTAGCGTTGTTGTGTTCCATTCTGTGTTCGAATTTGTAACATTGTGTTCAATTTTTGAATAAATATGGAAAACAAAATTTCACTTTTGTCAAGCAAACGTGATTCGTATTTTAAACGTATTCAAAGCATTTACGATTCTATTCCCAAGACGAAACGTGATAAAATTGCTTTGTTCTTAATGCAAGCTGCAAACATTCAACATTTGCGTGATGAATTTGTTGAACTTAATGATTCGATTCATGCGTGTCATTTGGATTTGGATCCAAAGTATGAACCCAAATTTGAATTATTGTGGGAGTTTGATGACATGTTCTATGCAATTAAATCTGTATTTAAGAACTTAAGCGATTCAGACGATAACGCCGCTAATGCAGCAGCAAGTGCGGCGCCCGCTTTCAAGTTACCGCGCATTGATATTCCTGACTTTGACGGGGACATACAAAAGTTTCCTTTGTTTATAGAGTCATTTCGCACAATTGTACACAACAATCCCGCGTTAGGAAACGCAGAGCGCATTCATTATTTGATTTCAAAATTGAAAGGCAAGGCTCAGTCCATTTGCGTAGGCATTGCGCCTACCCTGATAACTACAGGGTGTTGTATGAAACCTTAGTCGACAAATATGAAGACAAACGCGCTATCGCTATTTCTATTTGGAAAATATTTTAAACTTGAAACCTTTGAGTGCTGGTAAAGCAAACGCAGCAAATTTAGAAAGTTACATTGATCAGTTTTCAACGTCAGTTGCTGCTTTACGTCAGCTGAATATCAAAGAAATGTCTGACTTCATATTTGTACATTTGGCACTGAGAAAGTTAGATAGTGAAACTTCCAAGGCTTTTGAAATGTCTCTTAAAGACAATGAAAAGTTTCCGAAATACGACGATTTCGTTAAATTTATCCGCGATCAACTAAAATATTACAACGCACTACTGCAGTCGCGTCACCGTCGCATCCGCACGCCGGCAACCACGCTCAGCGCAAACCAGCCGTTCCCGCGCCCCCGCACTCATTTTGTGCAGAATAAATGCAAACTTTTCTTGTAAATAACAATGAAAATCCTATTCGCGTTTGCAGTTACTGCAACAGTAACAAGCACGCCAATTTATATCAATGCGAACCTTTTCTCAGATTGACACCGATTGAAAAATATAATGTAATTAAAAAGTGCAACGGTTGTGTGAATTGTTTAAGTGTCCGTCATACACTTTCTACATGCAAGTCGAACACCACATGCAAATATTGCCACAAGGCCCACCATAGCCAATTATGCCGCAACGCTTTAGATCATCCTAACGCATCTAAGCAGGGTGATTCTAATTTTAAAAGATTATGGACATTCTTATAATGCCATAAAGGTCAGTTTCGCCCTCCCGCGCCGCTCCCTGTTAATCAACCCGCGTCTTCTCCCGCAACCGCCGCCGCCGCGCCGCCAGCGCGCCCGCACGCCGCCGCGTCGCCGTCTTCGGTTCCGCACGCCCCCGCAACCGCTTCTTCTGACTGTACACGCACTACTAATAGTGATGTAGGTTTCTCAGGCACTGCTACTAGCAATCAAGATTCGTTCAAGACAGTGTTATTAGGAACTGCAATTGTTCAGGTTTTAGACGCCTTTGGCAATCGCCGCGATATAAGAGTCCTGGTCGACATGGGCTCTCAGAATCACTTTATCACCTCACGTTGTTTACGGACATTAGGGTTAAAACTATCGCCTGATGATAAAAATATTTCAGTACACGGTATAGGAGAAAGTTCCCAGTCCATAAAAGGAACATCGAACCTAACGCTGTTCTCACGATTTGATGACTCGTTTTCGTTTGACTTGCAAGCGTTGGTTATTGACAAAATATCTGGTAATTTGCCTGCTTGTGAAATAAATACCGCATGCTTAGATTATTTGAAAGATATTCCGTTTAGTGACAGTCATTGGTACATGCCGGGTAAAATCGACTTACTGCTGGTGCTGAAGATTTCGTCAAGTGTATCATGAAAATAATCGCATTATTGGCCCACCTGGTTTACCCGATGCAATCGAAACTTTTTTGGATATGTCATTTCTGGTTCCGCTTATACTACAAGTGTTGAGTCATCGACTGTACAGACTTTCTTCACCGCGACTGACAAAGTTGATACTCTTTTATCAAAATTTTGGGAGATTGAGGAGGTTCCCACCGCAACATCTGTCCGCTGACGATAAGGCGTGTGAACAGATTTATTCACAACAGACTACTAGGGATGATCTTGGCCGTTATGTTGTTCCTCTGCCGTTTTGCCGCGATCCATGTGATTTGGGCGATTCATTACCTACTGCGATGCGTAGATATAAATCTTTAGAAAGGAGATTTAAACAAAATAATGTTATTCATCAACAATATGATGAAATCATCCGCGATTATTTACAAAAAGAGTACATATCTTTAGTGAAGGACTTGGAAAGTAATCCAGTGCTTATATTATACCGCATCATCCTGTTATTAAGGAAGACAGACTGACAACTAAAGTACGCATTGTTCTAGATGCTAGTGCCTCTACTTCTACTGACATATCATTAAATGATTGTCTGTATACTGGACCAAACCTGCAATCAGATTTACTCGCGATTATCTTCGATTTTCGCTTATTTCCAATTGCCATAACCGCTGACATACGTCAAATGTACTTAAGAATCTTGGTTTCTCCCGAGTTTCACCGCTATCTTCGAATGATATACCGCTTTTCTAATGAGAGTGAACCGCAAATTTACGAATTTAACCGCGTTTGTTTTAGACTTCAATGCAGTCCTTATCTTGCAATGCGCAAGGTCAAGCAACTTTTACTAGATGAAGGTCCGTCTTTCCCGCCGCTGTATCAGCTGCTTCTCGCAATTTATATACAGACGAATCAGGAACATCTGTTAGAAATGAATCTACCGCTATTGAGCTTTCGCGCGATTTGATTGCTCTGTTCTCAATTGCCAACTTAGAATTATTTAAATTCTCAAGCAACTCGCGTTCTTTACTTGAGCATTTACCAGAAGAAAATCGCTTTTCCGCTGTTGGAGACGTCGCTGATGATACTGATTTTAAAATCTATGTCTTACGTTGGTGTTCAGTTGCAGACCAATTCTTCCTAATTGTAAATTTAGACTCACAAAACGTTGCAACAAAACATACAACTTTATCCAAACTTGTAAGACTCTGTTTTTTGGTAATTATCGCAACAACAATAATTTTATTCACTCTGGTTATTGAAACTGAATTGGGATTTGCAATTTTCATAGCATATTCGTGCACATTGTTTTTAGTTCAAATTGAGCTCCCGCTTTTCCGCTTTCCTGCTTACTTTCAATAATTCATGTAATCTGTTAACAGTTGTTATATTGATACGTTCTCACTGTTTTACTTTATTTTAATCTATAATTTCAAATTAATACATAAAATATTTTTTTGTTACTTATTCGCATCCTTTGATTTACATGTTAATTTATCACAACCAACCGCTTTAACGCTATCATGTTGTCAGCATTAGGTCTATAAATACATTGCACAATGTTGATGTGTTAAGTTTTGTGGACTTAGTGAAATTAAGTTTCTTGACCATTTACATATGCCCTCGATTAAACTATAATGGAAATACTTACCGCATTTTTATTCCGCGATTAAAAACAATTGTCTTATTGAATATTGATAATACTCCCTTAAATGGCCGTTAGGTGTAATTGAAGACGTCTTTTCAGGCAAAGATGGAGTTATCCGCGTTGTGTCTGTACGCATAAATTCTGGTGTCTATCAAAAGCCCGTGGTAAAGGTTTCTCCTTTACCATTGCAATAAGTTATATTTTTATTTTCTTCGTGTCCACTATGTTTCTTGTGGCATAATTTCAATTTAATTTTTATTTTCATTCCTTTCATGCTCTTTGTTTATTTAGAAGAACAAGAGATCTTTGTCCTTCTAGGCGGGGGGAATGTTTGAGCCTATAAAGTTGGATGGAGTATTTTGATTTGAAATGGGAAGATATTTCGCCACCCATCAACCTC
>NC_133478.1:14878312-14911298 GCF_025370935.1 Choristoneura fumiferana
TTCAATAGTCACAAGTAGAGCCACATAAAAAAGTAAAAATATCAGCAATTTTTTGAGGTCTGCAGCTCACATAGGCAATTCATTTGGTTTCACTGAAACCGCCGCGATATTATTCACAGAACCCTCCTCTGTGTTTTCACCATAGTTTAACGGGGTTGGAGAATGATAACACTGTATCGGGAAAGAGCTAATGTTGCGTGAGGGTGCATTTTTGTATGCATCCGTGACGCCACTAGTGGTAATAGAGTTTTTGTATTGGATCCTGTTTGCAACCCTAAACGGGAAGTGGGAAGAGTTATTACACTTTCGAGCATTGGACAAATTGCACAGAAGCATGCTAGATGCTAGTAAAAAAGGTCGTGGTAAAGTTTGACCAGTAGCCTCTCTAACGAGGGTCGTTGATTCGGGTATGTGCTCATGTGTATGTGCACCTTTGGGTTTTTAATTTATGTGTTACATTTCATTTGATTATATAACGAGCGGCAAAAAATATGGCGCTCAATTGTATGCAGTAATAGGTAATTTTCTATGTAGAGTGGGCCAAATTTTGTGCCGCTAATACAGGTATATCCCGGCCGGTATATCTGTTTTTGTTTTGATAAAAGTCTGCTACGAAAAATGTATTCTATTGGCAGAGAAAAGCCAGTTTCAAAAAAGTAATTTTGTATCATATTTTCTTGACATACAATTTTTGAAAACTTGACACCTGCGTTTTCATTATTTTATTTATTTATTTAAGAGATTGCGTAGTAAATATTATAAATATAATTGTTCTCAGCAAAGGCTGCGCAAATTTTGCACTACGACTTTCTTACACGAATGGACAAATGGTGATAAATCTAAGAAAAAAAAACTTACTTTGATTTATATACAACGGGCTTATAATACACTTGCAATTGAAAGCCGTTTCTGCTTTCAAAATGAATTGTAATATTAATTATCATCAGCAACCGGGAGACGTCCACTACTGAACAACGGCATCCCCCTTAGAACACCACAAAAGGCAACTTGCCCTTTGCGTCCACCGTTTGCCCGTAGCTCTCACGATATCGTTAGTTCACCTAGTGGGAGACCTACCAATATTTCGTCGTCCAATTTGAATACTATATTCTAGTACTATATTCTCTCAAGCAGAGGGTCGTGGGTTCGAACCCCGGCTCGCACCTCTGAGTTTTTCGAAATTCATGTGCGGAATTACATTTGAAATTTACCACGAGCTTTGCGGTGAAGGAAAACATCGTGAGGAAACCTGCACAAACCTGCGAAGCGATTCAATGGTGCGTGCGAAGTTCCCAATCCGCACTGGCCCGCGTGGAACTATGGCCCAAGCCCTCGTTCTGAGAGGAGGCCTGTGCCCAGCAGTGGGACGTACCAATATTTATTTGATATATATGATGGTATTTGAATTATAAACCATAGTCAATGTTTTTTTTTTATTCGACTGGAAGGCAAACAAACAAGTGGCTCTCCTGATGGTAAGAGATCACCACGGCCCATAGACACCTGCAATACCAGGGTAAGAACCAGGGTTTCCATGGTAAGAGTAAGTAACTATAATAAAGGTAAACTTATTACACATCTGGACGTAAAAGCACATACGATACACCACGCTGCTAGACCGCAGAATTTAATTATGAGGGGTTATTTATTTCCGGAGCGAAAGAAAAACGAGATGTTTTCCTTCATATTATTAGTAATTTGATGTGGAGTACGCGTGCCTACGTCAAATAGAATAATATTGGTAAGTAGATTCAGGCCCAATCCGTATTACTTATGAAAAAAGATACGTAGTTGATACCCGTGGCTTTGGACGCGTGAGCAATTAGGTCTCGCAATTGAATTGATATTACTGAATTATATAAAAGGTCTGGAGACTTATTTATGCTAGAGAAATTATAAAATTATGGTCAATACTAAAGCGCCGTATGTAAAAAAAAGCGCAAATAATTTAGTAATTACTTCCGATCCGCATTGGCAATCCTTATTTCAAATACCCAATCTACTGCGTTACAATACAATACAAAACAATAACTCTTTATTGCACACCAATACAGTAAACAGTACAGAGAACACAAGTATATACATAGAGATTTTCTAAGGTAAGCAATAGGCGGCCTTATCGCTTCAGAGCGATCTCTTCCAGGCAACCTTTACAATGGACAGAAATAAGCAATACATTTTAGCAGGTGGTGCAATTTACAGTAGATTACAAATGATGAAAGTCATTAAATAACGCTGTAGATCTATTACCTACTCAGTAGTACATAATTTGGCCCACTGTCCATACCACCTATTACTGCATGCATTTAAAGGCCAGATTTATTGCCGCTCAGTATATTTAAAAAATAGCTCGTTAGATTGCTTGCCGGGTTCTTCTCAACAGAGGTTTTTCCAAGCAGATGTAAACTTTTTTTTTGACATTTTACTCTGAGCCTTTCTAAGTAAAGGAACAAAGTATTATAGTTTACATACATACATACAAACACACATCTACTTCAGCAAACATTATGACTTATGACGTAACTATCAGATCTAAGAAAATATCTCTTAAATATAATATTATTAATTATACTTAGCCTACAACTACTGTGTCCCACTGTTGGGTATTTGGGCAAAGGCTTCCACTCTTGACTTATACATCTCTCTATAATTATATATAATCCAAAAAAATCGTATCTAAATCAATTTATTTTTGAAAAATAAAATAATACAGACGATACACTCATGCACACAACGTCTTAACGAAAGCATATTATAAGTATTTATCCTTTCCCGACTTGGGTAAAAATTAATCAGTTAAGCTCAAGATACCAAGCAGCAAGATAAATTTCAAGTTTCCCAAAAACAGCAGCAGCATACTAAATTGTAACAACATTTTCTTTCTATAGAAATAAGGGTTCCCTAAACAGGATTATCCCATGAAATTTTCCGATATAGCCCCGGGCAGCACCTGTGACAATCCGTCTCAGGAATAGTAGCATGCCTACCATATCTATATGTACAACCTACCCTACAGTAAACCTGTCAACAAATTGCTTTGAATGTCAATATCATTGCACGTCTTTCGTATGTTAGTGTCGGTGGAAGCGATGGGGTACGATTTTAATTTTCCTTAATTTGTTTTTTTTTTCTGATAGTATTTCAAGACTCTACTTCTTGAAGGACTGGTCCTTGTATGTGGTAAATAGAGAGCAGTGTAAGTATGTTTGTATGTATGTAAGTATGTTATGTATGTAAACTATTTATTGTACAAAAGAAAAAAAACAACATACTCGTACAATAGACAAACTTTCAAGTATCGGAGCATTTTCTCAGTAGTGGGGCAGAACAGGCTAATAATAATAATAAAAATAATAATTTTCCATCATATTCAACTCAAAGGATGGGTGAAAATCCAGTAGCGATAGTTAAAGGAAGCATACGGAAAAACAAACATAAAAAACAAAAACAGAATGACAGTAGGCCACTAGTAAAAAAAAAACTAGTGTCTTGGATAAATTAACTTAATTGGACCTGTTGAATGTTCCCTTAAGCCTTAAAGTTAACGGAAATCCTAAATTCCATGGTCTTCATTAAAAGAGGGCAATTTAATTTTAAGCCTCAAGAAATTAAGCGAAGGCGCGCCATGACACAATTGTAATCTCTGTGTAGTGATGATATAACATTACATCGAACAAAGGAATAACCTTATGCCTTTCATAATGGATACAAAAAGGACTTATAAAGCGCGTACCAACCTATAAGTACACAAACTTGTGTGTTCTGCATCTGTATTCAGAACACATTTTCAATCGTTTTAGGAAGTATCATTGCTTTTTAAAATAATTGGAAGTACATTGTCAGTGGGAAGATGTGTCAGTAGATCACGATTTATAATAACCTAGTTTATTCAATATTATAGTACCCAAACGCCAAAATAAACTGTGGTGAGACAAATATAATCAGCGGCATAAAATTTGGCCCACTCTCCATACAAAATTACCTATTGCATACAGTTAAAGGGTCAAATTTTTTGCCGCTCATTATAGTTGTTGTAGTTAGTGACTGGCTGCAGGCACACCGACCTATATTTTCTATGTTTTCCCAAATTAATTTCAACCGCACAAAGCTCGTGCTCGTGAAAGTTTCCGGAAAAACAGTGGATACATGAAAAATTGACTTTGTCGCTGCAAAACAAATTTCAACTAAAAACTGCGATATTTTTCTGTTCCAAACAAAAAAAGTAAATGAATAGTCAGTAGGCGAAACCGGCAAAATGCAAATACAGTTTATTAAAAAATATTTCAATTGCGAATAGATTCGGCGAAATAGAAGCAATTTACGTGCTTTGTGCGTAAATAAATAAGATGGAATGCGTTGAATCAAACGTTTTGATTAGTGTTGATATTCCGCAATTGGTCAATTTTAATTTCATTTTTTTTCGATGTATTTACGAGTGGCCACAGTCAATGCAGATGATTTAATGATGCAGTTTTAATGACCCACTCCCAGCTGAGCTTAATAAGGAACTGAAAATTTGAATTGCTTCGTAGAAAAAGTTATATACCGTCCTAAGAATATCATAAAACATATTTTTTTTATTTGTTAAACATACGTAGGTTACGAGTACAAAGACAACTTTGACCTTACCATTCAATTAAAACCATTTTCGTATTCTATATGCCTATGGGTGTAATTGCCTCCATACATTCAATTCAAATGGAAAAGCCTGAATGTATACAATATGTAGTCTCGCTCGATGTACATAAGAATCACTTACGAGTTAATTTTACCTACACATTCACAAGAATTTTATTACTTTGAGTAGTCAGCTTCAGAAGAAAATAATTACGGTTGACGTAACACTGCTCAATAGCAATTAAAAATATGAATGAAAAACCATGTACCTTCTGTTGCTCAATGTTATTGCTGTAAAAATGTACTCAAATCCATTATTTTGTTTACTGTTTTTTTGTAAAATTGTTAGTTGTAGAGATTTTTACGCAGGTTTGTTTAGAACTAATGACTTCTTGGTGGCACAAGATAGAGTTTACAAAGAGAAAGTGATGTTTCAATATACTGTAGCGAAATATGGGCGATACTTCAAATGCCCTGTGAGTACCACACCAGAATTAGTTGATTATAATTATTAATTATTGAGAAAAAGGATGGAAAAGCTATAAAAGCTATTGGATCAATAACTTGGAGACCTGTTAAAGCTCAGGAGTATTTTGATGACCGCTAGTGTAAGGTTCTGGAGTAGCAATTGCGTATCGAAAGAGAAGTAGTCGGCATAAATAGGACCTTATCTGGCAAAAGACGGTGGAAATAGACTAGATCTGTAAACTCTTGTATTCCAGCGTGAAGAGTGAGACGGCTGGTGTAATTACAGGCACAAGAAATATTACGTTTTAGCTCTCTAGTAGTGCAATATTGCTCAACACTAGGGGAGCGTTTCTAGACGGTAGTGATCGCGTACCGTCAGGTGACCCAGTTGTTAGACTGCCTTTAAAAGTTGTATAACAAATCCTAAGCTAAGAAACTCGGTGTAGATGAACGATTAACTTGATGAAAGTCATAGTAAACCATTTGGCTGACCCAGGCCAGGCAAAAAACTGCTCAATAACTACAAAAGCGTTTGGAGGATAAGAAATAGAGCTAATTTAGTATACACCTATGAATTTTCTTGGAGAATTCAACTGTAGAGTATTATTCAGCTCCATTTTCTCTATTTCTATGAAGACATTGGTCTTTCTAAACATTCTATTGTATTGTTGTTGTTGATGATGAAAGTAAGATGATGTTTTGTTTTCAGATTTCTTACTTCCGTGTAGTTGACCGCCTTGGAATTGGAGGAGGTCCCCACGTAGAGGTCACTCGAGGTGGATTGAGACACAAATACCTCAGTTTACGCCTTACTTCACCATACAACCTCCCAATATCAGTTAACATATACGTTGGTTGTGAAAACAAGAACGGAAAAAGAACAAGACCGAGAAAGAAAAAAACAACATGTGAGATACCAACAAAAGTAAAGAAGCTATTTGGAATAGACGGTCCAGTTGGTACGCCGCAACAACATTGGCTTTGTTGTTATTTTACGTGAAGAAAGAGAAGAAAGCATTATCATAAATTTTAATTGTTATATTAGGTATGTAAATAGCATAAGAGCATTTTTATTCCAATATAATGTACGGGACGTACAGTCGAATCATTTGATTCTTGACCCACTGTAGAAGGTTCTCACAGTAGGTGTCATAATAACTTCCCTTGTCAAGCAATACAATACAATGACTCTTTATTGTACACCATAAATACTAAGCGATATAGAAACAGGTACACAATGCAATGTGATATCACTGTGACTTTTTCTACGAAATGGTTCTATAGTCAGAGAGAGTCAGAGATTCAGTTGGTTCAATTGTACGCAAATTAAATTCCGAAATCTCAAAGGCTAAGGCCTAGACATATGAAATTTACACTAAGAAGTTCTTGAAAATTCCGAATACGATAAAATCAGATATTTTAGGTCAACTACAAGACCTACCGGTTAACGCGAGCGAAGTCTTAGGTAAAAACTATACACACCTAGAAAAGACCTAGACAAATTTGATGTTTCGACTCAATAGTAATATGCACATTGAAATTATGTTCAAAACTGTCTAGAGATATAAAATATAAATAAATAATAAATAAATATCACTTGACACCAAATTGATCTAGTCCCAAACTAAGCAAAGCTTGTAGGTACTACGGATACTTAGGCAACGGATAAACATACTTAATAATAAATACATATTAAACATCCAAGACCTGAGAATAAAAAAACCCAGGATCTCAAGCTTCGTAGTCAGGTTCTCTAAACACTTGGCCCTTTTAACGAGTAGTTTAAGCATACCTACTTCTTCCCCGTACTCTGTCACAAAGCACCTAGGTACTTTCCAAGCGTGAAACAGTAAAAATTAACCTTCCGGTAAATTAAACGTCAATACATCAGCGGGACGGTCTGCCGGACAACTGTCAAGAACTAAATTAAACTGTCAATCATTTCGCAAAACGGGGAAAAACAGGCGCGTCCACGCGTGGCCTACATATTGAATGTTGGTTAAGGTCGTGTATTATCACTATTGGGCTATGTTATGTTACTAATTAATTACTTTGATTGCTTATTGTTGTCATACGTAATATTATTATTAAGAATCGTCATTATAATCATCTTTTCCGCTGTAGGTATCTCACTTTCTATCCTGCATTTTGTCTTTGTATGTTTATTTATTAATTTATTATTTATTTATTTATCAATAGAAAAATACAGCATTACAGTGAGAAAACCAATGCACTGTAAAATTCATATTATACACAAATAATGCAAAAAATCATAAAATTCAAGAAAAACATACAAAAAAAAACTACTCAAAAGAAAAAAACTAGTTAGGGATTTTTGGACGTCGTCTTCGTCGCTACGCTAAAACGACGGAACACCACACCCGCCGGCCAGAAGTCGGAGCGCAGGAACATCTGCTGGTACTTGGCAGGCACTTGGAGTCTAAAATTTAGACTAAATAATGATGATAAATGATGATGATGTGTTAACGTATTGTACAGATTTGTGAAGAACATTTGTAGGTATTGTAGAAGAACCTGGGCTTAGCAATAGCGTGTCTCATTGCTGGACCAAAGTATCTTCCATCCCAGCCTATATACGTCCCACTGCTGGGCACAGGCCTCCTCTCAGAACAAGAGGGCTTGGACCATAGTTCCCACGCGGGCCCAGTGCGGATTGGGAACTTCACACGCACCATTGAATTGCTTCGCAGGTTTGTGCAGGTTTCCTCACGATATTTTCCTTCACCGCAAAGCTTGTGGTAAATTTCAAATGTAATTCCGCACATGAATTTCGAAAAACTCAGAGGTGCGAGCCGGGGTTTGAACCCACGACCGTCTGTTTGAGAGGCGATAGATCAAACCACTAGGCCACCACGGCTTCAAAATAAAGTAAAAAGTAAAGCAATCAAGTATAATATCAAAATAAAAAAACTTGGATTGTAGGTTCACTACATTTCATCCAAATTTGTCCAGATACACATTGTCATGCGCGATTGAATTATCTTTTTATTTAGAAAATAGTCTCAAAGATAGATCAGCGCCATTCGCAAGGCCGCCAGTATAGTACCTACGCTGATTTGGGACAATTTCGTGACATTCTGATTGTTAATTTTATTTTTGTTTTTATTTATTTTATTTTCATAATATTGTTACGAATATAATTTTTCTTTCTTTCTTTTATTATCATCGTAGTTTCCAGACGACCCATTGCACATTCCTTCTCTCAGAACATAAAGACTGTATTTCATCCAAAATTAGTCCAACAACAAACACGCGCGTTTTTTGTGCATGTGCCTGATTAGGAACCCTCTTAAAACACTTCATACTTGACAGTGTAAGGCAATAGCAAAGTGGTGGACGGACATAGGTCATTTTGTACGCTGTGCTATCTATTCTATGTCAATAAATAGAGGCACTGGTTCAATCCGATTTACCACCCTAATATTGTTCTCGCATGAATTCAAATTCGAGCTCGATCAGGCATCTGACAGTGGCGTCGCAGCCTGGCTCAAACGGCAATGCCAGCGGCTTTTCTGTATCTGAAAATTATTAAAGTCACAGATATTGCACTGATTGAAAAAACGCTGTTACGTAGTTATAAATAGTGTTGTTTCCGGAGAGATACGACCTAGGACTCTACAAGGCTAGAGTGAATAAGCTGTTACTGAACCAGTGAGATACCTTATCTGCACTTTTCATTAGGTGAGATAGGAGTCAATCACGTGTCAGTTTAATGTAAAATAGCTGTATTCTCACCAAACTTGTTGTCAGAAAATCAGTGTATCTTTTCATGCTATTTATCTTTATGATTAACGAACTTTCTTAAAGTTTGATTGTAATTTGACGAAAGCTTCGTCCGAAGAGATTACATTATGCGCCAATGAGCTCTTCGCCACGTTGATCTCACTCACAGGCACACGGAAAGGCCAGCAATTGAATGGAGACACATTTGGTACCCTCAATGGTATCCTAATTTTGGATCAGAAAGTCGACTGAAGAAAACGTGCACTATTTTTGCTGGAGGTATCAAAAGTTTAATAGCCTTTGTAGAATTTTTTTATAACATAAAACTCATTCCATGTAGAGATAATTAACAATAAAGGTGTTCGGTATAATTTTTACACCCCAAAAACAGCAGGTACTCGCTGAAATAGTCGAGGAAACTGAATCCGTACCAGGGTGGATGTCAAGTTGAAATCTGCTAAACAAATTATAGAGAAATTGGTTGTGAAAAGGTTGCAGCCTGGTACGTGATTCAGTTTCCTGGACTGTACACATTATTAAGGTATCAGCAGTTATTAGCTATAGTGATCTAACTGTAAATGCAACCTCTATGTATGTCTGTACAAAGTAAACGTATGTTAAGTGAGTCGTAATATATTATGTATGCACTGCATCACAAAGCAATTAGACTAATCAGGCTTTGCACCTGCAGTTGCACTGTAATTTATTCGAAGATAAAATTATCATAAGCTCAAGATGGTACGAGAATACGTATGGTACAACCCACGTATACGTGCTTGGGTAGGTAGGGTAAAACGCCGTACAAGCTTGATCTCAAAAAGAATACCGAACTAGCCCGAGGCTCAAGCGAAGTTTCTTTTTCTCTAACATGCCATGTAATGTTTATGTTGTGTTCCTTAAAACAGGCTTCAAAATATACTGTTGCGCAGGCCTCTAGGCCTGCAAGACAGCAGTCTTTTGTTTCAATGCAAAACGTCAAATATCCACGATAAATATTTTCATTTCATTAATTACTGAATAAATTCACAGTATATATATATATATTGCCGACGCGTTTTACGTCAAGTTACAATTTAATTTACATAATAAAGCATTAATGTAGCTGATTAAATGGGCTGCTCAGTTCATATATAGTGCACTAAAAGCCAAACAGCAAACACTATAAAAAAAAGATTTGGCGGGAAAATTAACAAGTGTCATTGTCTTTTGTTTTGATTGACTGGCTTTAGCCATTTTGCAAGTGCCATTGTCATTTCAAAAGTTTTGTTTAGAAACGTGATACGTGATTTTTTTATTTTTGCAGTCCGTTATATCTGGGTATAATATTTTTTTGGGATTATTTTAACGTTTTAAAAATTCATGTTAGAATGAAATAAGCTACGAGTAAAGAACTGTATTTACGAGATCTTATTTCACTTGCCCTGTTTGTTTTCGTTGAATCAAATCTTGCAAGTTCATTTTGACCCACATTCAGTGATCGGACCCAAGCAACACAGATTAGCTGAATAATCTCTGTATAAGTGCATTTCTGGAAACTTCAAGCGATATAGTTTGTCTGCTTAATTTCTGAATAAGTGGTTATACAGACCTTATTCAAGCAATTTGGGCACAAAATAAAATAAGCCAACATAGGAGCTGAATAAATGTAGAAGAAGCTTAATATCGTCTGTATAAATGCTGATCTACCCTTTTAAACAGTTATTAAATCTCTTTTATCCAGTTGAATTGAAAGTGTTCATAACTGTGGAAATAAACAATACAAAATATGGTGTAGCAAACAACACATTCACTTGATATTTGATATACATATCTATATTATGTAAGTTGGATGACAGACAATGCAAGTACAGTTAACAAAAAGTAAAGACAGCAGAAAGTAAAAATGTTATTGTTAACAGAAACTTATTATTTATAGTAAAAATATAACCGTTGGGGGAGAAAAGTTCTCGAGTGGCGACCGTGAACCGGAAGACGAAGCGTTGGCAGGCCTCCCACTAGGTGGACTGACGACATCGTGGGAATTGCGGGCAACCGGTGGATGCAAGTGGCGAGTTGTCGTTAATTGTGGCGTTCTAAGGGGAAGCCTTTGTTCAGCAGTGGACGTCTTCTGGCTGATGATGATGATGATGATGATGGTAGTAAAAGTGCTTGATCGTCATCATCACCTACAGTAGCTTTTCAATAAACATATATTTAATTGCTCCTGTTTTAAACTAAGTTTAAGTCATTAGGTACTGATACTACTCAAGGGACTCTATATAAATAAAAATGAATTGTAAAATGTGTTGCTAATCGCAAAACTCGGGAATGACTGGTCCGATTTCGCTAATTTTTTTTTGTGTTCGTTGCTGTCAGTAAAAAAAATATGGAAGAAAATACAGAATAAAATACAACGGGGGCGAAGCGGCGGGCAACAGCTAATAATAAATAATAGTTACTGTTTAAATTAGGTACTTTGTTGTTTGATATACTCATGACATTACTAACGCCCGCATCTGTTATGTACGTCACCATCACCAATATCTGACACAACAAGCGTGCATAAATATCTGATACGACTTTATTTCTAGGGCCGGAGGGACGTGTCAGATGTTTTGCACGCTCCGCTGTGACATATATTAATGCTGGTGACAGTACCATCCAGTGTTTTCTTCATCCAGTGTCTATTACCACCTCTGGCTTCTAAGATAGATATACACGGTATAGGGTTTTTAGGGTTCCGGAGCCAAAATGGCAAAAACGGAACCCTTATAGTTTTGCCATGTCTGTCTGTCTGTATGTTTGTCTGTCTGTCTGTCCGTCCGCGGCTTTGCTCAGGGACTATCAATGATAGAAAGCTGTAATTTTGCACGGATATATATGTAAACTATGCCGACTAAATGGTACATTAAAAAAATCTAAAAAAATTTTTTTACGGTACCTCCAATAGGCGTAAAGTTCTTTTTTCTCATCCAATACTATAGTGTGGGGTGTCGTTGGATAGGTCTTTTAAAACCATTAGGTGTTTGCATTTTTCGAATCAGTGATTTGTTTGCTAAATATTCAACTTTAAAGTGCAAATTTTCATGAAAATCGAGCGTCCCCCCGCTAAAACCTAAACGGGTGGGTGGAAAAATTGGATGGTAATAAGTATATCAAACTTTCAAGGAAAACTATAACGGCTAAGTTTTCTTGAGAATTATTAGTTTATGAGTAAATAGCAGCCTAAGGTATAAAATATACCTAAACTTCGAAGATTCCGTATAAAATACGAAATCCTTAGAAAAATAATACTTATTTTTTTCGTAATGGCTACGGAACCCTATTTTGGGCGTCTCCGACATGCTCTTGGCCGGTTTTATATATTTATATGGTGAGGACCACTGAACTTTTAATTTAACTTTATTTTCATTATTGGTCGTTGTGCGGCACAATACAAATACGCATTATGTATAAATTACACCTGTTTATCTATTACGGTTCTTGAGATACAACGCTATGACAGACAGGCAGACGGACAGTGCAGCTATATTAATAAGATTCAATTTGTTGCCCTTCGGGTACGAAACCCGAAAAAATATTACACCTATTACAGCAACTTTAATTAGATTTGACACGAACACACAAATAATCTTCTTATGAGCGCGTGAACATGTCTTTACAGCTTACATTCATAAAATGTATGTTAATTTAAATAAATGATAATGTCATTGCCGACTTTTTATTCAACCGAATATAAACGTGTCTCCTTCGAGCAATCGCAAAGGGGATTATTTCGCGGGAAAAATAAAAAGGAATGTCAAAAGGGGGATTTACTTCAGCCCTTTTTGACAGCAAATGAGGCGTAATGTGATGTCAGCCTTTAGACTGACTTTTCTTTCTATGAAATAATCAAATAAGAAAATCGAAGGGAACGGCAAACTATAATTGTCTTGCTTTAGTTTTATTGGGTCACTATCAATTGGCATAATCAGCGTTTGTATTTAAAGTTGTGTATAAAACTGATCCGTGATTGACCTTTATCTAACCTGATGAAAAGTGCAGATGAGACCAAAGATTTATCTCACTGATTCAGTAACAGTCAACACTATATAAAAAGTACTACGTAAGTGCTCAACACTATCTCGTCACAATCGTAGAGTAATTTAAATATAATTAGGCATCAATTTATTTAGAAACACATTACGATCCATCCTGCATACATCTATTAAAGCTTACATCAGTTGCCGTGCGCTGGGGCCCTAAAGTAAGCAATTACGCACAAGGGAATCGTTAAAACTAGGGTAGGATGAAGATAATTAAAGTTGGCCACATTCGGTAGTCCATTTGTGACCGGAGGTCAACAGTTTGCCTTAATAATTAGTGGATGAGCCGTAAGTAGGTTTAATAAGACACATAAGAGGGGTTTTATAAGACCAATTTATTGTGATTAGCAGTGTGTGAGTACCTAACTAAGTTGGGATGTGAAGTTTTAAATTTACCTAATCAAAAAAGATGTTTGTGTTTAGAAAAGTGTGTTATACTTCAATGCTGTGCTTGTGTGTTATGAGTAATGGGTGTAGGTACGTAAACGTCAGATTTGTAATTACGTAAGATATTTTTTCCACGAATTTTGTTATGACAATGGTCAATTATTCATCATTCGTTTTATGAACTTCTTTTTAACCCCCAACGCAAAAAGAGGGGTGTTATAAGTTTGACCGCTATGTGTGTCTGTGTGTCTCTGTGTCTGTCTGTGGCATCGTAGCTCTTAATTTGAAATCACGCTTACATATTTCAAGTGCGATCAGGAGCCGTTGGAAATGCGAAAAAAATGAGTTTTGAGTGATTGTATTGTACCTATAACTCTTTATTGTACGTAACACATAAGAAAATAAAAGTTCACAAAGCAAAGTGCAAAGCACAAAGGCGAACTTATCTCTTAAAGGGATCTCTTCCACACATTGATTCTTATTGTTTAGAATACTACATAATTAAGTCAACAATAATCATAATCATATACGCTAAACCGATATTGATGAATCATGTCTAAGAACCATTGCTAGAAAACCTGCTTTCAAATAAAAAAAACCGTATTCAAGTGGGTCCACCCCCGTTTAAGAGCTATGATTCTATATACAGACACGCAGACAGACACACACACAAACATACAGACACACGTACACACAGCGGTCAAACTCATACAGCCCTCTTTTGCAGATGTTAAAAAG
Organism: Choristoneura fumiferana; assembly: GCF_025370935.1. Taxonomy (NCBI): domain Eukaryota; kingdom Metazoa; phylum Arthropoda; class Insecta; order Lepidoptera; family Tortricidae; genus Choristoneura; species Choristoneura fumiferana. Next base: position 14,892,331 of record NC_133478.1, read on the forward strand.
TTTAAGTCCAGAGATGTTCTTCTTCTATTTAAATTTCATTTGAATGTTAAAGACTTTACCACCAGAATAAAAATTTGTTGAGAAGAAACCGGCAACCAGCAAGGAACTCGATGAGTATTTTATTAGAAAAAAATAATCAAAAATTTAAAATTGACTAACAACAAAATTATTTAATTATGAAAATATTTTTTAGTAGTTTTAGCACTCACACACGTCAGCTCATAACAGGAGTCACTTAAAGTCCATCAACCTTCTACTTCAATGAATGTTGACTTCCACCAATGCTGAGCTCCGGCAACCGAGGAACTCGATGAGACTTTAGAAAATTATTTTTTACAAAATTATTTTTGTAGTCGGTTGTATTATTTTTTATATATATTTTTTTTCACGCTTTTTAGTGTACCTAAATAATCTTAGATACAATAGTTTAATATCAACTGCTTGTCACCTTTTAATAAAAATTGCTTTTTTCGATGCAGAGACGTTCATTATTGAGGCGTCCTGGTGCTAAGCAAATGCACGAGTTACTACTAAATATATCCTATTTACTAGGTGTCCCTACAACATTTGAAGAGTTCCCTCGATTTCCTTAAGATCCAATCATCAGATCCGGATTTGGTGCTTATGGGACCTAATTGAAGACATTCCTAGACGAACGCAAAAAAAAAATCAAATCGGTTCATAAATGACGGAGTTCTGAGATAACAAACATAAAAAAAATACAACCGAATTGATAACCTCCTTTTTTTGAAGTCGGTTAAAAACAGATGCTATTTAATTACATTTATTTATTATTATCATTAATTACATCGCGACGGGCTCGCGGGCAACAGCTAGTAGGTATATTTATAAATCCTTGAATTAAGTGCCCCGTAAAAGCAAATTTTGAAACGACATATTGGACAATTGGGTGCCCGCAACGACGGGCCAAAGCGAAAGCCTACTATCCCCAAAACGACAAAATCCTAATTCAAAACACAATGGGAAGCCTGACCGCCGCCCCTTCGGCCTAAATAAGCCACAATACTAAGGGTCCATTGTCCAAATTATTCGTTGTGGCTTCTGTTCCTGACTTCTGACCAGTACGCTGTTTTAATGGGGTAATGATTCTTGAAAACTCCTTTGCACGGTGCACAATAAATTAGATTTGTGAGATATGGCTGTTCCCTGCGCTCTGGTTTACGGATAAGGGATAAGCCTGAAAGTATAACGTTTTAGTTTAAGTAAATAGAAATAAAATGTAACTAGTTTGTTACTGAAAATTGAATTCTCGTACGACTTTGTAGCGCGTTGCTCGTGAAAATGTGGAAGTTTTTCTTGATCATAAATGTTTCATTAAATTGTAGTAGGTACCTAAGTCTAATTTTGTTCATTTTTAAACCTGTTCTCCAATATTCTTTTAATTTAGAAAATTGTTTCGTTACATCTAATCATTACTTATGTATAACCTCCTGAGACTTCGGCCCAAATTTTTAATAGGAATTTCAAACATAATTAATGCTAATCAAGAAAATTAAAAATTGGGTTAGACATTAATGTACTTACTAAATAATGTACGCTGGATCTTAGGGAGATATAGATATATGTATATAAAAAAGGTAAGCCAAGATGATAGTTTTTTGACAGCAACAAGAAAATCAAACAAGCAACCAGGTTACACGCTGGTACTTAAAAGTTGGACTCGGATGGGCAGCGTTTGGGAAGCTCCGCAATGTATTTTCGTCCAACATCCCTCAGTGCCTTAAAACGTAAGTCTTTAACCAATGTGTGTTGCCAGTGTTAACATATGGACGTGGTGCTTCACTGTATAGGTCTTACAAAAAGGCTCAGAATTGCTCAGCGAGCTATGGAGAGAGCTATGCTTGGGGTTTCTCTACGGGATCGAATCGAAGTGGAAATGGGCAGGCCATATAGCACGGAGAACAGTTGGTCGTTGGGGCTGAAAGGTTCTTGAGTGGAGACCGCGGATCGGCAAGCGCAGCGTAGGACGTCCACCAACGAGATGGACGGATGACCTGGTTAAAGTCGCGGGTGCACGGTGGATGCAAGCCGCTTCTAACCGAGGCAATTGGAGGTCTATGGGGGAGGCCTATGTCCAACAGTGGACGTCCTATGGCTGATATGATGATGATGACTTAACAATTGAACCATTGGAATACAGAAGCGGTGTAGCGTAGAAGGCGAATGCCCAACAATATAGTACTTCAAATAAATATTAAGTCTACTTATCCAACAAGTGGAGACTCCCAAACATATCGGTGCAAAGTTTAGTTTAGGTTAGTTTATTTATTCATTCAATACATCATTACATTATAATTTACATAAATGTCAGTTATAAGAATTTGTATTGAAATCGTCAAAGGTAATATGATTAGTAATAATTATAAAAAATAAAATTCTAAGCATGTCATGTGAATGTAAACAATTAAAATTAGACTGGTTCTCCTCAAGGGATCGTCAGACTGAAAACACATTGAAATGTATATAAAGAATAAATGTCAAGGATATGTAAAGATTAATAATTGAGTAACAATTTAAATGTCAATGTAAAAACAATAAATAAAAACAAGAAATAATAATAACAATTTAAACAATAAAATTAAAATGTCAGATTCATAAATTCATTTACGGAATAAAACGCTTTTTCCAACAAAAGGTCTTTTAGTCGACGGCTAAACGTTTCATTGTTCTTTTCGCTTTTTAGGTGTGAGGGTAGGTGTTCATAGTATTTGGGCCCTATAACGCGCGGGTTTTTTCCCGCTAATGCCATTCTATGAGGGACTGCCCGTAAGCGACCCGTGTTGCGAGTGATCTTACCAGCTACGCCCATTCGACTGAAGTTAGATATGTTTGTGCGCGTATACATAATAACTTGAAACAAATACAACGAAGATAGGGTCATGATACCAAGTTCTGTGAAAAATTTTTTGCACGACTGCCTTTGGTTGATACCGGCAATAAAGAGTTACATGTAGTGTAAATCGCCGACATTTCGCTAAGCGCTCGCGCTGGGCCGCATCTCTCCTCGATATCAGTTGCTTATTCAATCGCGCCGATTTGAGCGAGTGGGCGAAAATACAGTTGGGTGCACCGAACAATTTACAATTCACTTGCCGCTCGGTTCAGACTCTAGTGGCGTGTGCATCGAGACACTATGCTTTTTTTTTTTTTTTTTTTAATTTAACTGGACGCAAACGAGCAAGTGAGTCTCCTGATGGTAAGAGATCACCACGCCATAACATCTGCACACCAGGGGTATTGCAGATGCGTTGCCAAAGAGGCCTAAGATGGGCCTCAAGTGCCAGTAATTTCACCGGCTGTCTTACTCGCCGAAACACAACAGTGCAAGCACTGCTGCTTCACGGCAGGATTAGCGAGCAAGATGGTGTAGCAATCCGGGCGGACCTTGCACAAGATCCTACCACCTGCACAAACTTGACTTGGCTTTAGACAAAACATATCCGCTTGGTCTCCAGTAGCGGTGGTTGCTGTTGTTTTGTTTTAACGCCGCTTCAAATACTCTAGCACTCACGCAGCATGAGGTTTTGTAAATGTGTTGTTATTCTTAACACAAAGCTAATAATTTGTGGGCGATTTGTTACAATTTTCAACTCAATCAATCAATCTTTAACAGTCAACTGGACTGGAGGAAATCCGGTACACACACCCAGAAATCATAATCTTTAAGTTTTTATTTATTCGACTGGATGGCAAACGAGCAAGTGGGTCTCCTGATGGTAAGAGATCACCACCGCCCATAGGCACCTGCAACATCAGGGGGATTGCAGATGCGTTGCCAACCTAGAGGTCTAAGATGGGATACCTCAAGTGCTAGTAGTTTCACCGGCTGTTTTGCTCTCCATGCCGAAACACAAATGCACTAAGAAGCGATTTTTAAGAATTTCTCTGGATGGTTCAGGCAATTAGGTAAATTATTTTTTTATTTTTACACAAAGGCATAGCCGCTGATATAACCCATAACTTGACAGCTCCCTATACCTTGCATCCTTCCATAAAGCCGCAGCCGGTTAATATTTGGAGGTAGGTAATAGAACGGAAGGAATATGTACCTTTGCTAGGTACTATTTCGTTTATACATTGAATAATACAGAAACAAACAAAAAAACACTAACTCCATTTACGTTTATATGTTTCCCGCAAATTTCTCTCCAGAGACAGGTTAAACGAAACAACTTTTGAAGAGTAATATTTGCAAGAAATAACTGGGATTTTTGAAAGCTAAAATCTCATTCATTCATTTTATTGCACGCCACAACAATCGTATGAAATGTATTTTAGCGAAGCGTTTTCGGAGTTCCACACAGAAATGATGTAACCAAGTGTCGTAAACTGCAATGAAAATGCGACTTTAGTACTGCGTTAGAGGATTCAAACTTAATTGTGGAATGTATATTGTCACTAACATTCGATTGTGAAGCCGTTGTGGTCTTTTGACTCACTTTGCTGACTATGACTGATTTAAGGTTCGAGCTCGCTGAATACTTTTTGTTCAATAGTGATTACTCAAGATTGTAACATTAGTAAAGTCTACTCAGCCAAATAAAATAGTGGAAAACGGCACAACCTTAACAAAAAAAGTTTATTCCGATATTATTGTTACAAGTACTAGTCATCAGCCAAAGAATGTGTATGGCTGGAAATTGATATCTGCTTAAGAACGCTAAAATTACCGGACCTATTAAACTTCAGCGATATTCACCACGTCATCAGTCCACCCTACAGAGCGCCTTACCTACCTTCCATTTTCCAGTGCAGCCGCCAATCAAGAACACACCAGCTCATAACAACAGCCATCTGTTCTTCATTATGAACCTCGCTCAGTGCCACTAAACCTTGGCAATTCTTGGCTGTCTCATAATTTGGTTCTGCTATGGATATCTTGAGTTCCAACTACATCTAAAAGAGGAACTTCATACTTTATCTGGTATGAAAATATGTTTCCTAGCTTATCGAACTCTGACAGCTGAGGGAATTGGCAATATCTTTCTCAAAGTTGGACCTACCTTTTCGATCAGGTACTACCACTCATTCACGACAGATAATAGTTGCTAAAGCTTGAATTCCTTATGTAATAATTCTTGTAACAACTCCTAAACTACTATACTTTGAACTCAGCCTCTAACAGATTCAGAATACTCATTGGGCCACATTAACATACAAGGCGTGTGGGCTCGGAAATAGTTCTTGTATTTTAGGGACCTGAAAACTCAACCGTATAGTGAAGACTATAGAAGCTAGTCAGCATTCGAAGGAGGAAAGAACGATAACACTTCTTCTGCTAACATGCAAATGTCGTGTCTTACAAAAACTTTAAGAGGATTTCGTGTGGGCTTGGCGTTGTTTGGAAAATTTGTACAAACACTAAAGGCTAGAGTCAAGAATGTACATTGTTTCTGTTTGTTACCCGATATGTTGGTTAAGTTTATTGTAGATTCTTTTCCAGGCTTCTTGAAGCTTTCAGAAATTATAAGCGGTTTTACATTGTTTACAAGTTACGAGGCAAAAAAAAAGACGCCCGTTTCACGACATTAGTCCTTCTATCCAAGGTTAACGTCAATGACTAGAACCATAAAAGCATACTTTGGTAAGGGTATAACATAATTACCACTGATAAGGATACAAAAAAAAATTCTTCCACCATGTAAAGAGTGAAATATCGTTAAATAATTATTTCAAAAATATTGCAAGCTTGTAAAACTATTTTTTAGGGTTCCAGAGTCATATCAGTGTTGGCATGTAGTATGCGTCTAACGAAATGCAGCGTCATCAAGCGGCGTTGACCGGAACTAAAGAGCCCCATATTATACGGTACGATCGATCTGATGTAAATCGTGACGGTTGATCGTAAAGAGTCATACACTGTCGATTCATCGGTCTCAAGCGACGGATCGAAACGACGAACGACGTGTATGTCAAGATCGTTAACGATTTACTCCATCGAAGACGATGTTGGAGAACGCAACAAAATCCCATGCGTGCGTGAGTGTATGGCTTACGATCAATCGTCACGATTTTCATCAGATCGATCGTAATGCCGAATCGTACCGTGTATGGGGCCTTAACGTAAATTATCAAACTTGCATGTTACCCGGATTATATTCTAATATATCATCTCAAGCTGAAATGTTTTATCAAAATCAGTTCAGCAGTTTTTGAGATATTGAACTTTGAATTGACAGTTTTTCAACTTTTTGTTGCTTAGGTTGTTTTTGTGTACCTAATTGTCAGAAATAAATGTTATTTTTTCTCTTTTTTTTTGCAATGTAACACTATATTACCCAAATAAACGATAGTTAGTAAAAAGTCATATTTTATTTACTATGGTACTTTTAGAACACTAACAACAAAGGGTTCCAATTATATTCCTTGTTAAAACATCTAGGTCACGATAAGAGAGAACTTTGATATTGTTGTATCAAGAAGAATTTGTTTATATTTGCCTTTCTCTTCAGGTTAAAGAAACAGGTAGCTTTTAGTCTGCGTACGTATAAAACTAAGACGATATTTTAGGAACAAAGAACGTAAAATTCTAGGAATATCTTCTTATGAAAATGATTATAGGACAGTTAGAAGAGTTTTATGGTCTCAGAGTTGTTTTAAAACTATTATGGCACAATCAAAGTAAGTAAGTAGCCCAGCTAGCTGTAGTGTTTTGTAGTCTAAATGGGAAACAAAACTCTTCAAGTTTAACCTTGCGTGTTTGTCTGTTTTTATATTTCCGCGGCTTAGCTCAGACACTAATAGTACTAGAAAGCCGTTGTTTAGCATGAGTGTTGCTCATAATAATACGTTGAATAAGTGGTGGAAGAGTTTTTTTAGGTTAAAGTATCAAAGCTTTTTAGAGATAATCAAAACTTAATCAATCGAGCTAAAACCGTGCAGCACAGCTACGTGTATAACAGACAATCCATATGTGTTGCACATGTAGCTGGATATAGGAAAATTGCGCAGTTCCCGCCGTGGGATAGAGAATAAACAAATTCTTATCAGACGGAGTCGCAGCAACAGCTAGAGTAGAAGTCAAGGAGTATAAGAATATAATAATACTTACTAAAGGATACTACGGTGTACTTGTTCCGTTAGGAAAATGCCCGTGTCGTGTTAAAACTAGAAACAAAAGACCATCGGCCTAAACAGGAGGATTACCCGGCTTACCATTCATTAACGCTGGTCCCATTCCGAATGTTTCGAATCAATTTACCTTTAAAACTAAACTTTATAGGTCGTTAATGGAAATAGATAGCTGTAACCCTTGAACTTAGTGTTATTGGGGCTAGGAATTTCCGTAAAGGCTCGAATGCGGAGAGAACAGAATGATCACTTAGATTTAGCAGTATATCGTAAAGCGCAAAATATTTCAGTGGAAGTTTAAAAAAACTGTGCTGTTGTATTTTGGGGAACAATAATTAGTTCTTTTTTTATTTGGGATGGCAAACGAGCAAATGGGTCTCCTGATGGTAAGAGATCAGCCCATAAACGTCTGCAACACCAGGGTATTGCAGACGCGTTGCCAACCTAGAGGCCTAATGGGATACCTCACGTGCAGTAATTTCACCGGCTGTCTTACTCTCCACGCCGAAACACAACAGTGCAAGCACTGCTGCTTCACGGCAGGATTAGCGAGCAAGATGGTGGTAGCATGGGCGGACCTTGCACAAGGTCCTACCACCTGCAAAAGTTCTATCTTTATTGGGTAAAATAATTCTATAGATACAACATTGGTACAGGGCAACACACACAGAGAGCGGGCGCGGGTCGTGCGCGGGCCCGCGACGGGCGTATTTGCATGGCGGTATATGGACGCCTTCACATAGAACGCGGGCGCGAGTCGGGCGCAGGACGGGTCGTGCGCGGGCCCGCGCCCGTCGCCCGTCGTCACAAACAGCGCGCGGGCCGAGCGCAGAGTTACCAACTCTCAAAAATATTTATCCCTTTAGGGATAGCATAAGTTAAAAACCCCTAAAACTCGATTTTAATGAAAATTTGTACTTTAAAGTTGAATATTTCACAAACAAAATTAAATCACTGAATCGAAAAATCGTCTTAGTAACCCCCTAATGGTTTTAATTTAAAAGACCCCACACATAGGGTTGGATGAGAAAAAAAACCCCTACTTTACGTCTATGGGAGGCACCCAAAAAAAAATATTTTTTCATTGTACCATTTTGTCGGGATAGTTTTCATATATATTCGTGCAAAATTACAGCTTTCCAGCATTGATAGTCCCTGATCAAAGCCGCGGACGGACAGATAGACAGACAGACATGGCGAAACTATAAGGGTTCCGTTTTTGCCATTATGGATACGGAACCCTAATAAAGGCTACGATTTAGGCTAAACTCGACTAAAGACGTGAGTTATCTATCTGTCACTTTGAATGAGTGTCACGGTAGTTTCATGTTCAAAAAATATTAATACTTATTACGGTTTAATTAAGTGGCATTACATTTGAAATTTACCACGAGCTTTACGGTGAAGGAAAACATCGTGAGGAAACCTGCACAAACCTGCGAAGCAATTCAATGGTATGTGTGAAGTTCCCAATCCGCACTGGGCCCGCGTTGGAACTACTGCCCAAGCCCTCTCATTCTGAGGGAAGGCCTGTGCCCTGCAGTGGGACGTATATAGGCTGGGATGATGATGATGAATTAAGTGACAACTTCTACAAGGGAAAAGGCTGTCCTCCATGCACTTTAGAGCCGAGTCCAATTAATCCAATACTGTTGTGTCATTAGACGGCGGTGGAAGTAAGAGGCGATCCCGTCGAGTTACGACTATGGTTCCAGCGGAGCACACCTGCGATCTGCCACCCAGGGAGTTTGGCAGTAAGCTGCATCATAGAAAACGTAAAGTGGTAACTTTTGAGTGAATGGCGGGCGCGAGACAAAGACGTGATAAGTGCTTTATACTGGTACATGACCATGGTCATGTATGTACAAGTGTAAATCATATCATGTACATCTATGTATACATAAAAAAGTAAAAAAAGAAGTACCTACAATCGAACATAGAACGTCCTCCTTTTTTAAAGCCGATTAAAAAGTCAATTGATTTTGTACCGAATTGTATAAGAGCTATTTTTCATCTCCCGTTGGGTGGGCCGACGACATCGTGATAATTGCGGGATACCGGTGCATGCAAGTTGTCGTTAATTGTGGCGTTCTAAGGGGGAGGCCTTTGTTCACCAGTGGACGTCTTTCGACTTATAATGATGATGAACAGATTTTTATCATTTATTTTGCAGGTGGTAGGACCTTGTGCAAGTCCGCCCGGATTGCTACCACCATCTTGCTCGCTAATCCTGCCGTGAAGCAGCAGTGCTTGCACTGTTGTGTTTCGGCGTGGAGAGTAAGACAGCCGGTGAAATAACTGGCACTTGAGGTATTCCATCTTAGGCCTCTAGGTGGCATCGCATCTGCAATACCCAGGTGTTGTAGTTGTCTTATGGGCGGTGGTGATCTCTTACCATCAGGAGACCCACTTGCTCGTTTGCCATCCAGTCAAATAAAAAAAAAATATATATATATAATTTTATACGTAGCCGCGGACGGCACTACTCGCCTTATATAAGCGGTATAGTATTGTCGTTTCCTGCAACAAAGTACTAAAGTGATCGTCTACTTGCTGACTATTTCGAATTGTCCAATCTAACGACTTCGGGCGACAAAATTTTCCGCTATCGCTTTGTACTTGTAGCTATTCTTAATGTCCTAGCCAAGCCCTTGAGGTCTTTCGGAAGCCGATGGTTATTCAAGTTACTCTGACCTCATAATGCAAAAGTTTTAGTTTTTAAGGTTCCGTACCACAAAATGAAAAAGCAGATCACTTTGTTGTACGTCTATCCGTCCCGTCTGTCAAGGCCCTTTTTCTTAGAAACGCGTGGAGTTATCAAGCTGATATTATTATCAATTATTCAGGTTTGCTATCTCTAGAAGCAGCAAAAAAACTTTAAAGTTAACGCAATAACAATATATAAACAGTCATTAAAAAAAACTTGTATCTACACATTAGACTCGAAAATATAACTTTCCTTAAATCTTAATGTTTCATTTTTATTATCTTCAGAAGGCTAGCAATATTCTGATATCAAAAATAAAATTCATTCTGTCATTTTGTCAAATTCTGTTCTCCCTACTAGTTACAAATTGCATGATAAAAATTGTGTATCAATTTTTAAACGGAAGTTAATCTGAACACTATTTTTGAGACGGTCCTCCTACGGTTCCGTATCTTACTAAAATATTTTTAATGGTTATTTTAATGTTTTTTAGGGTTCCGTACCTCGAAAGGAAAAACGGAACCCTTATAGGATCACTTTGCTGTCCGTCCGTCTGTCAAGACCCTTTTTCTCAGGAACGCGTGGAGCTGAAATTTATATCAAATACTCCGGTCTACTGTTCCTTAGAGATGTGAAAAAATCAAACTTCTAAGCCAACGCAATCAAAAGATACAGCCGTTTATGCCGCAAATTTCCGCAAATTTTTGAAACTCGCAAGGGAATCAAAACTTACAGGGTACTTCCCGTGAACTCAGAATCTTGAAATTTGGTACGAAGTAACGTCTTATAGCATAGATAAAGGAAAAACTGCGAAAACCGTAAACTTTTAGTTACGTCATATAATAAAAATATTTATACGGAACCCTCGGTGCGCGAGTCCGACTCGCACTCGGCCGGTTTTTTTTAAATCTGATTCTCTTTACCACGGCTGTCTGTGCGAGTTGTGCGACACATATAAAAGTATGTTGACATGCAGAACCAGCCTTCTTCTCGTCCACATACAATTTTAAACATTGTCACACGATCCTAACTATATATCTTAGAAAATCATGAATAATGTTTGATTTAGGTTTCATTTTATCTAATTTACGATTATAATGTAATATACACGTTATATTACTTGTTACTGAAAATTGATTGTTGTTTAATGTATTTCGATTTAATTCCACTATGAGCGGACAGTAGACATTGTATACTTAAATGAATATATATTTTTAATGACAATAATAGTCTAAAATAGTATATTTTTTGTTTAATTGTTTTAATAATTTGTACGCCTGCATGCAGGCTGTATACAATGGACAAAAAGATTGTAACACCATCAATACTGAATTATAGCATATAAATGATTATGATTCTGATTTCAAAAAAGTTACACAAATTGTTTCATACATTTTAGAAAATACCCCCTCAATATTTTTTTTCTCATGTCACTCTCACAGTTTTTATGAATCTAATGATACCTATATACTTTACATGTTGAAAAACGTCGCTGCGTTTAAGCTACAGAGGTGTAGGTGTCCATGGGCGGCGGTGATCACTTACCATCAGATGACCCGCCTGCTCGTTTGTCAGCTGTGCGATAAAAAAAAGCGAGAACCAAAGAAATAGACACGTACATACGCTCGAAAAATTTAACACTCCATCGGGCAGTCGTTTAAAACGAGAACCTTAACAATAGTTATTTGTGTCAAAAGGGAGCTAAATAGTGTATTAACGGCGAGGGCGTACATTAATAATAATAATAATAATAAATCCAGAATATAGCGAAGAATACTACAATAGAATCCTGAGCGTAGCCCAAGATGAAATAATTTTGCTCCCGAGTGGCTCATACAACTTTTCACACCGAGCATTAAGAAACTAAAAAAAAAACTAAATAAATGATTAAAGAATAACCAGCATAGAAAATGGCGTGTCTTTACAATTATTAACTTCAAAAAATGGCATTTGCAATAAAACACTTAGAAAAGCCTTGAACAGAAAGGTTGCACTTTGCTCCCTCTCGTCAGGGAGGAAAAGTTATTTTTCTTAAGGAGAGGTGTGAAAAAACTTTTTCCAATACGGAACCCTGAAAAAATCTTGCTTCAGAGCCGGTAGGTCGCCATTAAAAATCTGTCGAAGCTGGCTGTGCAGAGACCGTCAGTCGGGGCAGCAATTACTGTCAATCATCTGGATGCACCCTTTTTTATCGGAGGTTGCGCTTCGAGGTTGTACATTACGTGCTTTTCTTGTTTAGGCCGCTCTTTTTCCAATATGCTTGACTGTGTTAACCATTCGATATTGAATACTGATGCCAGTTTAATTACATACAGTCATACAGGTAGGCAATAGGTTTAGTTGATCACACTTTAACACCCTTATACTTATAACAAGCTTTTATTTTTAACTTGTATGTTATATGTTATGTATGTTCGTATGGGTAAGGGTACAAATCTTGCAAGTTAAATTTATCCCACTTCAATTAGTCAGATTGACTTAAAAATTTGCCATACTTATATAAATCTGGTGACCAATAAACTGGTAGTGACAGACCAGGCGGGTAGAGTAGTAGTAGTCCCTGCAGCTAGGTTCATCTCCTCTGGAGGGAACTCCTCATTGTTTGATAGCATGATAAACGGTGAGAGCCTAAAATACATATACAACTCATCATCATCATCAGCTTACAGCAGTCCACTGCTGGACATAGGCCCCTTCTATGGCGCGCCACAACACTCTGTCTTCAGCCCCTCGCATCCATCCGCCGCTAGCGACCCTCTTGAGATTGTACGTCCAGCGTGCCTCAGGACGCCCTACACTACGTTTTTCTGTTCATGGTCTACATTCGAGGACTCGTCTGCTCCACCGAACATCCGTCCTGCGACAGACATATATAACTAAAAAAAAGAAAATAAAGTAAAAGTAAAAGATATAACAAAAAATGGATATTAATAGATACCTAAAATTTTGTACGGAACCCTTTGTGCTAGGACGACTAACTCTTAGCCGGTTCTTCTTCCCTCTGTTACCAACCAACAAACCAGTCTTTCCAGCTGGTTGGACGGTTATGTAGTATTTTTATGTAGCACTTTGACTTGTTATTAGCTCATACCTGATAGATACCTCAGGGGGCGTTCAAGTAATAAGTAGCGCAATTTTTGGAGATTTTTGACCCTCCCCCTCCCCCCAATTTACTTGTCGTAACATTTTTCTGTACCCCCCACCCCCTCCCAAATGTTACGTAACACCAAATTTACCATTTTTATTTAATTTATTTTTGCTTTTCTTTAGCCATTTTCCGAATTAAGTTGGCATTTTTTGGCACAGTCACACTGGCACTCAGTATGACAGCATTTATTGGCCAAGAACAACAACTGATGATTCGGATTTCCCACTTTTGCGATTTTTTTTTTATTCGACTGGATGGCAAACAAGCAAGTGGGTCTCCTGATGGGAAGAGATCACCACTGCCCATAAACATCTGCAACACCAACGGTATTGCAGATGCGTTGCCAACCTATAGGTCTAAGATGGGATACCTCAAGTGACAATAATTTCACCGGCTGTCTTACTCTCCACGCCGAAACACAACAGTGCAAGCACAAGGATTAGCGAGCAAGATGGTGGTAGCAATCCGGGCGGACCTTGCACAAGGTCCTACCCTACCACCTGCAAACATTATACTATGACGTAACTTTCTCTCTCTTCAAGGTGCCTCTCCAACTAGAAAGGTTGGCAGTCAGCTCCATCTGATTCTGACTTTTGCCACTCTAAAAAGCTCCGCGGCGCTCTTGACTCCCGTCCATTCCCGGATATTGCGTAGCCACGATTTCTTCCTACGAACCACTGCTCTTTTGCCTGTCAATGACGAAACGCGTTGTTTGAACCCCTCCTCCCGCCCCTGTAACGCATCGTAACGTTTTACAAGACCTTCCCCACCCCAAATTGCGTTACGTAATACATGAATGCTCCCTTCATCCCTCAGTACTATGAAAATATCTAAAGGCCGTCCATGCCAATCTGCACCAATCACGATTTACCTGTAACTGAAAGGCATAACTTTAATTACGAAGTTATGAACCGTGTAATTTGAAACCGGGTGATCCGTTAACTGAACGTCACCAAGTCATTCACACAACCTTGACCTGGGGCGCAGTATACTTAAATACAGTAAAGTTGGATGACAGTTTAAGTGAGAAGAACAAATAAGGGTTGGGTGAGCGATGCTTAGCTATGCCAGTCGGGTTCTGCCTTTTTGGAGAATAATTGTTTGCCAAATGAATGCCACCGCCGCCAAGCCGCTGGAGTAAACGAGTTCTTGAGTGGAGACCGCGTATTGGCAAACGTAGTGTAGGGCGCTCTCCGGCCAGGTGGAGTGACGATCTGCGAAAGGTTGCTGGTAGAAGCTGGATGCGTTTAGCCGAGGACAGGGCGCAATGGCGCTCTTTGGGGGAGGCCTATGTCCAGCAGTGAACTGCTATAGGCTGATGATGATGATGATTATGAAATGAATGCCGACTGTTTCATTTCCCAACTCTCAATTTACTCCCAAACCAAAAAAAAACACATTGTATTTTCTTAAGTTTTTATAGAACACAGTAGGTTAGGTTTGTTTTATGAAAATTCCGAAAAAAACATGGTTCCTTAGAGAATAGTGAGTTGGAAAATGAAACAGTTGGGAATCGTGAGTTGGAAAAAGGCAGAGAACCATAATAGCCCGCGACACTTTCTCCGAAGAATACATTTAGCACGTAAATGTGGACACTAAATTTTTTTTCAAAATCATTTCTTATTTCCCATCAGATGATCCGCTTGCTCGTTTTCTTCTCTCTCATAATAAAAAAAAACTTTATAAATCTAAATTATTTGTGTTCCGTTTTTTCTTATTGAGGTATGGAACTGAGATATGGATATTGTGTATATCCATTATATGATTTATGGATATAGAAGAAAATATTTTATTTTCAAGTACCTACTTACATTTTAGACACTTAATTTTCTTGACAGTAACAGGCCTGTCGTATACTGCTGTGTCGAAACCGCATATTGCGTGAAATTGATCGCTTGAAACCAATTAGGTACAGGCAATCTTGCGAAGTGACTTCCTACCTCGATTTGCTCTATTCACTGAGTAGAGGTGATTGGAATTTCAGAAACTAAATTGACTAGTTACATTGGTAACAGCGTATTTACCAAAATTAAAGTTTACTTACAATTTTTTATATTTGTATTAGTCTACTATAGTCCCGCTCCTGTTCTTTGAAGTATGATAATCGTTTTTACTTAACTGTTAACCCGTTTTTAATTTTACTAGCTTTTACCCGCGGCTTCGCAAACGTACCTAAGTACTAAACCACAAGATCCGGAAATTGAATTTAATTTCCATAAATTTATCGTGGTTTTCTTCATTTATCGTTGTATTAATCTTGCTATCTCAACTAGCTTACTGAAGTTTACTGAAGCTGAACTAATTGAGAAAGAAAGAATAATACGAATTTACCCGACAAAATACGATGGAATAGTAGATTGATAACCAAGAGTGGAAAGTGACCCATTTCACCCGAGATATTTCTAGGGACATTTCCAATAGTTCGAGGGGAAATGGGTAATTTCACCCGAGTTAGACACTACTTTTCATTTCGACTGTGAAGAAAGTAAAATACTACAAAAAAAGAGAATAATAATAAATTGAATTTACTTATATCCAACCTCTAACGGTACCTTTTCGACCTGGCCACTTGCCACAGCCGACTCTAAAAAAAAATCGAGTTGGTCACGACCAAGGAGCTTATGTACAAAACTGGAGGGTGAACGCCGAACGAAGAAGTTGGACCTTTATTACTTATCTCTTTCTTTCACATTTCACGAATGACTTCCATCTCTTTCTTAACATAACTAAAGAAAGAGATGGAATATGTTCGTGATGTAATGAAGTTCTTGTTTCAAACGGATGTTCGGCATTCAACCTCCAGTGTTGTATATAAGCTCCTTGGTCACGACGTGCATCATAGATGGCCCTGCCGAAACGTGAAAAAAAAGTATCATTGACGTAACTCAATTATATTCGACTCCGTGACTAATCGAAAAATTAAAAAAAAAAAAAATACTTTCCCCCCTAGAGATGAAAACGCAATTTTCCACCCTGCTATCTACCCATGAAAATTAAACTTTCCGAACAGGAGAGATGAAAAAACATTATCCAACAGATCGGCACTACTCGTAGGCACTCGTATTTATCGATGTTATAATATACGTGATGTGTAATCATTTTAAATATAATGACCCGGATAACTCACGTCTTAAATCGAGTTTATCTCGACATGTTTCGGGCTAATCCGTAGCCCTTCGTCTTCGGAGCAACGCGACTCAGCGGCTGCTGCAAGACGCGCACTGCGCGCCGCCGCTCTGCTCGCGCGACTACCCGACGAAACTGACACCGGCACACAACTACCCGCGAGCTAAACTCGATTTAAGACGTGAGTTATCCGGGTCATTATATTTAATATGAGTGAGTCTCACGGTAGTTTCATGTTCAAAATGTGTAATCATTGCTTTAATGTTACGTTTATTTCCGTAAAATTGCTACCAAATTCACTCAGCTAATAATTTTAAAGGTTATAGTTATGACTCGCCATAGCAGTGGCCTGATAAGGCGAATAATTGTGGAGAGGGCCATTGGACGCGGATTAACTCAGTGGTCAGTCTACTTTATTAACCTCCGACGCAAAAAGCGGGGACACTGATACAACTTCCAATTTATTTTTAATGAAAATAAGTTTTAAAATACAATACAAAACAAGTTTTGTTGGCTTTGTTTTTCAAAAAAAAATTAAGTTTTTTTCAGTTCCAGCGAACATTGAAACCAAAGAATTCTGATAGACCAAAAAATAGCGAAAACCAATTAAACCTTTGGATTTATTAAAAGAAAGTATTTCATTTGCGACTACATCAACCAAGCTAAATATGTTTCTATGCGCTTACTACCGATCAAATATGTTAAAGTCGGTGCAAGTCCGATATTGCTTTGAATACAAATATTTGTATTTATATTGTATTTGTATAGATAAGGTAAACTCTTTCTTTCTCTTCACATACCGGTCTTCTGCACGGTGATATGCAGCGTTGCCAGATGGGTAGGCAATAGTACGCACGGCGTACTATTTTATGGCCTTGCGTACTCGCGTACTCATCGGTCGATTTGCGTACTATTTTTATATTTTAGAACCTGACAGCCTAGCTGTTACTCCACTTGACAGAAATATGTTTTTTAGGTTTTCCGATTAATATTATTTACGAACGCACCCAAAAAATGTTAACTACTAATACTTCTATAGATTATCTGTGGCTGTCGCACTGACAAACAAGTGACACTGACAAATAAATCTGACATACAAAGCAAGCACAGTTTATCAATAAATATTGTACTGCGTACTTAAGAGCGTGCAAACGAAAAATTGCCCATTCAGCGATTTTGAGGTTTTTCAAATGCCTTATTAATGTCTAAATGCTTACGTTTTTTAAGGAAAAACTAATGTAACATATAGATAAACTCTTATTCTGATGTATAGCGGTAATTTCCATTTATTTCCGTCAGCGATTTTTTTTTGCCAAATCATTTTGTTAGTGAGGTTTTACAAAAATACGCGTCAGAGCTGTCTTTCATGTGAAATATTTCCATTATAACCCACCACAACAGTGTAACTTAGTATTTTATAATAGGAAATATAGTCTTTTAAGACATAGGTCATCATATGTATCAAAATATTAGTTATTATTATTCAAATACCATTCTTCAAAAGTCTAAATCGGTCTACTACTCATCATTTTTTATCTCATTTGTTGTGATGTATTTGCCAATAAAACATTTTATTATAAATCTACAGGAAATGTTTAGTCTGTAATATTTTTTTCACCGCTTAATAATAGCTCATTTAATTTTGACAATTTTCTAAACTTGGGTCCTAAATCGATTATATAACCGCGCGCGTTAAATAGTACGACTCAGAAAGCGCCGGGGCTCTCCCAAGGAACGACGTATCGCTCTGCGCTCTCCGCAAGGTTATCACCTTTACTGCAAACACCCGATAGTTATAGCGTGTCCGCAATGCTAGATACTTGATAAGTAATTTACATGTTAAAAATTAAATGTTTTAAATTTTTCGCAATTTTCACAACTCAAACTAATACGGGTAAATGCATTTTACATTTCACAAGCATTTATTTAACTTGCCATATTAGTATGTATGTTAGTATGTAGTTGTGTAAGTATTAACTAAATTTGACCCCACTTCCCGATTTTTGATTGAGATGAAACTTTGCGTGCATGTGTGAATAAAATAACAATGTAATATTATTATTATGACATGAGCTGATCTGATGATGGAGCTGGAAGGTAACCATAAGAACTCTGTAATAAAACGACATAACCCCATCGAGTTTGGGCTCATTAGATTTGTCTTGACGAGTCCTAGGTGGTAACCCAGGGACAAAAGTACAGTCAGCCAAAAAAAATATTTTATTAAAATTAAATGTAACAAAGTTATACAGCTTTTATTTAATTTGCCCTGTTAGTATGTTTGTTAGTATGATTAGTGAGTATGATATAAAAGTAAATAAAATTCTTTGTTGTACAGTAAAAGTCTTAATATTCTTAGATATGGGCAATAAACGAAAATCATTTGGGATGAAAAAACACAGTACTGTTAACACAGTATGAGCTGCCTTAGAAAAGGTTATTCATCATTATTAATTACCATTACTGTAAATCCAACGAATAGAAATCTAGTTCCATAAATATTTTTTTGTTAAATTCACTCCAAATCGGAATTAAGTACTGTAAAATTACTGTTTTGGTTTTAAGATAGCATTTTTTATCAGGTACTATACTACCATTAAAAGGTTATTTATCAATACTAATTCCATTACTGTACATTCAGGATCAATAATAATACGTTTTTGTGTTAAATTTAAATCCAATTCGGATTTATGATAACATTACTTTCTTGATTTTAAGATGCATTTATTTTCAGACGGAAAATAGAACAGGCTGATGTCGAATATATCTAATCATGAGATTTCTATAAGTTCCCAATATGTAAAATGTATGACGCATTTTCAACTTTAAAAAAATTAGATTTTTGCCACAATTTTATTCAGTAATAATACTTTTGTCTAGTTGGCACAGTATTTT
>NC_133478.1:14911398-14928213 GCF_025370935.1 Choristoneura fumiferana
ACTACGGCTGCACCATTCAACCTAGTAAGTCTCAAAAACTCAATTTGCGATTTTTGCTTAAAACGTGGTCTAGCAAGTGCCTACAAGATACAAAAACATTTAGAGGCCTATCTCGCTCCAACTTCAGAGATACGAGTACTCCAAAACCTAGTAAGTGCAGAAAAAAACTGGCTTGACCATTTCAAAACCTAGTATGGCACAAAACCATTTCAAAAACCTAGTATGGACATGCACTTACTAGGTTTGAAAAAGTCAGAGAGACTTACTGGTTTTGATATGGTCAAACGAGTTTAATTGTAACTTTTTGGAAAGTAGTATGTGTTTGTTAGTTGAAGTTACTAGTTTTTGTAAGTCAAATGTTATAGGTACGTTGTTCTTTATTCATTTGACGCGTTGTTGGCAGCACTGTGCTCCCGCGCTAACTTCATGCTATTGCGCTGGAGCTGTTCGAACTCATTTAAACGCGCAGTTGCCAGCCAAGATTGAGGTTTGTATGCACGTGTAACGTTAAAATTTTGCTAAAACGTAGCGTTAATTTGGCTAATAAATGAATGAAATAAGGCAATCGCACCAAGCGTACAGTGGAACAACGCTTTGAATTTAGACAACAACCATTTTGTGTAAGTAATGTACATAATACTAGCTTTTGCCGCGACTCGCCTGCGTGGAATCCGGTTACCGCGCGCTTCCCTCGGGAACTGTGCATTTTCCCGGATAAAAAGAAGCCTTTGTCACTCTCTGGCCCATAAACTATCTCTATGCCAAAAATCACGTCATCCGTCGCTCCGTTTCGACGTGAAAGACGACACAAACATACAAACACACATGTTTTGCAAAATGTTTGGTATTTAATTATTACGCTTCATACAGTAAGATTATTCTACTTTAATACTCGGGACGTCTCAGTTTTAACCGTAAATGTTCGTGTTTATTCATAGGATACTTATTTAAAACCAGATTTAATGACATAAATACCCAAACCTATTTCATGTAATTAATAACAAACCTCTGCCTAAGTACCTATTGCACTTCAGATCTCTCTCGATGTAGGTATGTCGAGAATTGCAGAGTGCCCAATCGGAGGTAATCTTATTATTGAGCGTGGGAGTGTGTGTCTCATAGTTTTATTGAGCTTGAGCATTTGTTGTTATGTTTTATGTCGTGCCATTTAACATTTCATGTTATTTCGGTGTTAGTTTTTGCTATTTTATGTTATTTCTTCATCCCATAATAACGACTAACGTTCAAAATACTATCTTTGCTATTATTATATATATATACTTCCGAGAAAATTAAAGTGAGCCCCCTATTCCTTCTCCAGAAAATATTTCCAGAAGAAAATGAAAGTCAACCTGTTGTTTTCGCTCCTGAATCCGCTCCTAAACTAGTACCACTGATACCCCAGTCCCGCAAAAATATGGACTCAAATAATAGTAACTGGTAATTAAAGGTAGTTGGATAATATAAAGTAAAAAATTAAGACTTGCCGTTACCGTATTTTTATAATAATTATTGTAATGAACAACTACTTAGCTGACTGTTTGTTTTATTTAAATTGAAAAAAGGTCCACGTATTAAAACTTATGATTTTTAGTCTTTTAGTCTCTTTGATGCACAACACATACTGGTTTTGAATTGATCGGTTCACTATAAGTTTTTATTTGAGTTTAATTTTCAAAACCTAGTATTGGCACATAAAACATGCAATATAGGAAATTAAGTGCATATATATATACCTGGATATTCGGCTTAATCTAATAACCGAAGAAAGTATCACTTTTGGAACGAATATTCCAAAATTTCGTACGGCTGAGATAAAACATGTTTTTTTCTCTCTCCTGTAAAATTAGCTTAATGTCCCTTACTATGTTTTGAAATGTGCAGCCGCACAGCTAGAGCCGGGAAAACCGGTAATCTGTTACATTCCGTGTCCGACGAAACTGAGTGCAACTCTTCTTATACAGGGTTTGTCTCGTTTGTTGTAAAATGTTTAACTTTCATGGCCTAATACATCATGGATAAAATCTTAGGCTTAGTAGGTGTAATAGAGCTAACAAGTTAACTTTAGTGACCGAATTCATAGATTTTTTTTATAAACACGACATATGTTTATCTGTTTTTGCGGGATGTAGACTACGATATCCTTAATGAAGGGAAGTAGTCTAAATACTGAAGATAGGAAAATTGACTCCAAAGGAATTTTAATTTTAAAGTGAGAAAACATCAAAAAAAAATTCCCTTAAATGTTACTCAAGTAAAAATAAATTAATATTAAATGATCTTCCTTTTATTTTATTTACCATGTTCATCAGAGAGATTTGATCCTTGGGTGTTTTAAAAAAAAGTGTACGTATTGTTTTTTTTTTTAAATTTTGGAAAATATATGGTTATTTCCTACTCAACTCGAATCAAGAGCACAATCGATTCCGATCGTTTAAAAAAAATACCCCTTTTTTCATATAAATTTTATGACTCAGTTTTGCCACGCCAAAAAAAACTTCGCAAAACTGTCATTTTTTTGGGGGCATTTTTTCAAACTATCGGAATCGATTGTGCTCTTGATTAGGAGTAGGAAAAACCATATTTTTTCCAAATTTGAAAAAAAAGGGTTCACTTTTTTTTTTTGAAAACGCCCCCTTATTCTATGATAAACTCTATCGGCTTATGCCATAACAATATAGTGTGATTTTCTTTTTACTTTAGTCGGTTCGTTCCTTGGGTGTGTGCTAGTGTAGTGAATTTTTGGAATGCAGTTTTGTTTCTTTTTCCAAAATAATGAAACATTTCAATTTATTAAATTTTCCAACATCCGGCATTCAGACTATACCTTCGTTTTAAGTGCCGTTAAAAATTTCTACCGTGTATCACGTGCAAAACTCGGAATATACAACGATAACATCCACTTACAATTCCTTTAGTATATGAAATATCGGGAGTTCATTAAAAATATACATGGTCTAAATCCCGAAGAAACATGTCTATGTAATTAATCGTGAATCATTAAAATCTGATCATATAATATCATTCAGCAAGTTTTATGTTCTAGCTGTAATTTAATATTTGACCTGAATCCGACGTTAAATTATTCATAGGGTTTTTATAGCTATATTAAGTGCATCATCACCTGTGTTATTCAACCAATGTATTAAAACTCAATTTCGAAAGTCCCAGCTTTTCATCTGTTTTTTTTTAATATAAGCTCCAATGTACCTTGTATATTTTCATCTATCTACACTTGAACGTCTTTGTATAAAATCTTGCATATCATTTATTTTTAAGCTGGTGGTGGAGTTGTTTCCTCTACCGCGGGTGTAGTTTCATCACCCCCAGGAGTCGTAGTTTCATCACCGGCTGCAGGCGTCGTGTCGCCACCAGCGGCTGCTGTTGTCTCATCACCTCCAGTTGCTGCAGTTTCATTACCACTTGCAGGTGTAGTGACATCATCACCCGGTGATGAAGAAGTGTCATTGACTGCAGCAGTAGTAGTAGCTATTGTTGTAGTCGTTGTAGTCACTTTCTTCTTATACTTTGCACATCCGACATAGATGTTAACTGATATTGGAAGATTGTATGGAGAAGTGAGCTTTAGTGTGAGGAATTTTTTTCTGAGACCGCCTCTGGTGACTAGAACATGAGGGCCCCCACCTACTCCAAGGCGATCGACTACGCGAAAATATGTTATCTGTAAAAAACATTGTTTTATGTGCAGGAGCAGCTGTTCTGAGGATAGTGGAAAATATGATTGTTTAATTAAAATTAAGCAAACATGTGTATGATATAACTGTTGTGAGATTCCTTCTACTTGTAACGCTTACGATACAAAGGACTACGTACTCAGTTAGTCCTAAATACTACTTAGTTTACTATGTTAGGATACCTAAGCATGTAAAAAATACCTGAAGAGCTAGGTTTAAGATGTGAAGAGTAGTTGATTTGAAATACAATACCTACTTATAAATCACTTTTGCCGCAACTTTTATTACCGTAATTAAAAGGAGGTAGTAGGTGTTAGGTATTTTATATTTGGGACATTTGCTCAAGATCAAGTCCTTGTAAAATATATTGTTCAAATCTGAAATTATTCATTCAAGCGCTGCGTAATATTTACTTAAATAATATCTGTTTCTCTACCTATCTGAAAGTGATTGGATAACTGAACTCACCATATGCGTATAAACTAATTAGTACAAGCTAAACCACTGGAGCAAGAGGTTTCTATTTATTATCCTACTACCAGGGATAAAACCATGGGCTTGATTTATTAGAGAATAGATCGCCTGCAGTGCAAAATATAATGCGAATGGAAATACTTACATGGCATTTAAAATATCGCCCATATTTTGCTACTGTTGTTCGAAACGGCACTTTCTCCTTATAAAGTCTATCCTGAGCTACTAAATAGTCGTCAGTTCTAAACATGCCGGCGTAAAAATCCCTACAACTAACAATTTCACAAAAAATAAACAAATAGAACAACGAATACGAACACATTTTTGTCGTGATTACATTGAGCTAACAAGGTTTATGTTATTTCATTCAAAAATTTAATTGCTATTGAAGCAGCGTTACGTCAGCTGTAATTATTTTGTTCGGAAGTTGACTAGTCTGAGTAATAAAAGTTATGTATGTGTGGGTTGGATTCAACTCATAAGTGATGTGGAGTTATATTGAAATATGTCGAGTTCGTTCTGTATTTGACGATTAACGGTTATTTGCCATTGATGCCTCACGTCTTAAGTGTTAAGCCTGAGGGGATACGCTCAATAATCAAAAGGAATAATCTAGCGAGATTGGCAATCTTTTTACGGTGGAAGTTTTACGTCAAAAGTTGAACACTTGGTTGCAAAGAACATCTCGAATGCATTTCGGAAGTGTCAAATACAACAGATACTTGCCCAAACACGCCCAATTTACCAATGTGTTTAAGAAAACCTAGTTTAGTCACAAATTTCTCAGTTTTGTTACAATTTCAATTGAATTTGAATGCTGTTACGAAATAATTATTTTGGTTTTCATACATCTTTCCAAGACATCGTGGTCGGTTTTTTTTTTGATTAAATCAAAAGTCATAATAATATTATTAGAGTTTTCTCCTTCTCAATAACTTAAAAAATCTGCAACAAAATATATTTATGGAGTTATTCTTACATTGATACCTTATGAATATGAACTAAGCGTTAGTTAAGAAAATCATACGATACAAAGTGTACGTTACTAACCTATTTTTTGACGTAAAAAACCTATAGCTAAATAAAAAAGGCAGTTGACACACACAAGAGTAGTTGAAGCTAGGTATATACTTACCGCTGATAAAAGAAATAAGTAAGTAATATTGATTCATTGCTCGTCGTTTTCCCTGAAGATTTTCATTTTCACAATAATGCCTCGCTTGGGACATTCAATTTTCCAACAACAGACACCATTGCATATTTACGCGGGGCTGTCACTTGTCCAACAGCTACATGGATTGAAGTGCGGATATTATAAAATTTGCCAATATTCAAGCTTAACTCTCGAAGAATGTGCACTCTTTAAGCTTTAACAATACTGGGTGACAATATTGGGTAAGGTTTTAAGGTATCTTTGCGTTTCCAACATCGAATACTAGAGTTGTCCACTTTGCGACGAACGAGCAGTCTTTGAAAGGCAAGTTTATTGTTTTTTTCCTACAAAGCAATACACCAGCAGCCTCAATGGTGACGTGGGTGTTAATGGGTGACAGTGATCACTGATCATTCACCATCAGTCGTTTACACCACGATGGTCGTTTGGTAACTTTAGTATAAAATGTGGACATTTTACAAAGTAGTCAGGTAGTAAGTACATGGATGAACTACCTGACTACTTTGTAAAATATAAAGTAGTCTTTTTGGCAAAGTAATTGGCATTGGTTTTTAAAAAAATGTTTATTTTTATATTTTTTGGTCGTAAAATAGACCAATCTAAAACATATATTTGAAGGATTTGGGTTTTAGTTGGGTTTTAGCTAACCATAGATGCCATGGCGTTAAGCGTTTATCACATTAAAAAAAAAGAATCCGTGTAACCTGTCACCTGTCAGTGTTAGGATTAGGCGGTTTAGTTATTAGTTTCAGGCTATCTAGGACCAAGAATACCTGAGCTAGCCCTGTACAAATGGATTGATAGGCATGTAGGAATTACAACTTAAACTTGGAGGCAATGAAAAGGGATTTCAATTTAAGTATAGATATACGCTCTAAACTACTGATGAATCATAGAGC
This sequence comes from Choristoneura fumiferana, assembly GCF_025370935.1. Lineage (NCBI taxonomy): Eukaryota > Metazoa > Arthropoda > Insecta > Lepidoptera > Tortricidae > Choristoneura > Choristoneura fumiferana. The sequence continues at coordinate 14,917,641 of NC_133478.1, forward strand.
TACATACATCTATTACCCTCCCTCATCTGCACCTTAGGGCGACCCTACGCTGGAGTTGATCCAATGCACGCCTATGGCTTCCCTAGCCATGAATTGGGTCAATTTGCCTGTTTTTAGGGTTCCGTACCCAAAGGGTAAAAACGGGACCCTATGACTAAGACTCCGTTGTCCGCCCGTGTCTGTCCGTCTGTCACCAGACTGTATCTCATGAACCGTGATAGGTATCTAGACAGTTGAAATTTCAATAGATTATTATATTTCTGTTGCCGCTATAACAAAAATTACTAAAAATAGAATTTAAGGGGGGCTCCCATACAACAAATATTTTTACAGCTTTTTTGCGCGATATTAATAACGGCAACAGGTAGACGCTTGAAATATGCATAGAATGTTTAGTCGTATATTCACTTTAAAAAAAATTGAATTAAAATAAAATAAATATTTAATGGAGGCTCCCATACAACAAACGGGTTTTTTTTTGCTAATGTCTAATGTTGTATAGATAATGGTGCGGAACCCTTCGTGCGCGAGTCCGACTCGCACTTGGCCGGTTTTATTTAATATGATAGCAGGCAAACGAGCAGGTGGGTCACCAGATGAAAAGCAATCACCGCCGCCTATCGGTGTCTACCCATAAAAAGTTGAGTTACGAATGCGTTGCCGGGCCTTTTAGAAAAAATGAGTAGCCTCGTTTTTGAAAATCCCCCAGTTGAACCGATCTTGAAATAGTGGCGCTGCAAACTGATTCTAAATAAAAGTCAATACACTGTTATTGGACTATCTTTTATATGTTTTATAAACTAAAACTTCACAATACTTGTTATCGAATAGAGAAACAATATTAAGCTATCTTTACAAATAAAAACGTTATAAAGGTTTGAAATTCAAGATTAGACGGAGAAAGACTTATTTGCATGTGACGTCACACGCAAGTAGCGCCATACTTGCCGCATAGAGAAAAACGTTTGAGAAAGAGAGAGGTATAAAGATTTTTCGAAATATCACTTTAAATCCAATTTCCAACCGATTTAAGTTTTCTCTTCGCTAAACACTGTCTGTGTATCTATATTTTCATAACAATATATAAAAGATGGAAAATGCAGGAGTTGTCAAATACCGTATTGAAGAAGGAAGATTGGTTTTCTTTTAAAAATAAAAGAATTACGAGTGAACTATCTTAGTATTCGTACGCCTTAGTCTATAACTTTGTTGTCAAGTCCTGCGCACCTGGACACAAAGACGCCTATTTCCGGTCGCATTGTTAATATTTGGTTTCCGAAATAAATTTAGCCCGGACAGACGTGGGAACATTGTGGCTTTAGCACCTTTGATTAGTTTAGTGAGGAGTTATATTTAGCTGTAATAGACAAAGTTGCAATACAGGACAGTTCTGGAGAATACTGATCAGCTTTGCTTGTTTTTAGATTAATGCTCGGGGAGTAGGTACTTTAACCTCCTAAGTCCTCGCGTACTTTATAAAGGACTAACTAACACTAATAATAACGGCTGAATGTACTTTATAAAGTACAAATTGTCCATTGAATAAAGAATTCTAAGAGTTTTGAATTAATATCCAAAATAACAAAGCAGGTCAACCACGTCTAGGTCTTAAGCACTAAGTTTGAAAAAATGACAGGACTCAGGAGGATATGTAATTTACTGCACAAGGTTTAGAGTTCGTTTGTTTAAAAGTTTCGACGACCAGATGGCCTAATGGTTAGAGAGCCTGACTACGAAGCTTGAGGTCCCGGGTTCGATTCCCGCGTCGGGGCAGATATTTGTATGAAAAACACTAATGTTTGTTCTCGGGTCTTGGGTGTTTTATAATTATGTCGTATTTAAGTATGTATCTATCTATACAATTATATTTATCCGTCGCTTAGTACCCATAACACAAGCTTTGCTAAGCTTACTTTGGGACTAGGTCAATTGGTGTGAATTGTCCCGTGATATTATTTATTTAAAAGTGCCAGCATCTTTGGTACCATGCCGCAGGGTCCATTTTTAGATTTATTATAGTTTTAGCTTATTTAATTTTATTGTACCTAATATACCTTTTTATGTTTATGTAATATATAATTTAACATTAAATCCTATTAATAAACTTGATATATCAAGTTTAAAAGTATATTGCTGTGTATATTTTCTATTATCATTTCAGGTTTTAAGTTCCTGTATATTTATTTATTAAGGATAACCAACAGATAATACATCGTACAAAAACTTTAATATTTATTTAGTAGTTAACATTCTAGGTAAAGGCTTTAAATATGTAATACATTGTTATATTAAAAGTTAAAAAGAAAAAACATAAACAGAAGCAGTACGTTTATTAAAAATGGGCCTCATAAATAAAATCCGAAATAAAAAATTGTTGATAAATTAGTTAAAATGTTAATACTCGTAGACAAAAGAAATACTTAGGTATACATAATCTATACATTTAAGCTGTCTATCGGTCACGGTTCTCGGGAATAGGGGGGCTTCTACGAAATTCAAAAATACGAAGTTCGTACCGTCCCTCTCGCTCACGTATTAAATAACATAAGCGTCAGCGGGATGGCAAGATACGAAGTTTGAATGTTGCACTTAGCCAGGCTTATTACAGGGCCAGTACTTGACGGACAGCTTAGTGACATTAATAGCGTTCGATTTGTCACCCTTCGAATACGGAACCTTAAGAACGAGATACTTTAATAGTTAATTATGTGGCTGGTGCATAATGCCTAATTATGTATAGCCGCAAACATAACTTTATCTACATGCATATCATAAGTTTTCTATAATATGTTCAGATATGGCCTGTATTTTGACTTTGACTTTGACTTTGACTTTGAATAATAATTATTATCTACATGCATGTCATAAGTTTTCTACAATATGTACAGATTATGCATTGTTAAAAAAAGTATTACCGATACTTTAATGTAAACATTAAGATGCACTGTACTTTAATGTGAACATTAAGATGCACCCGCACCAGGTTTCTTAATAAAGGCCATTTGATAGTCGTTTCTGAACATATAATAGGGAAGTTATGATATGCATGTAGATAAAAAAGTAACATTGTCGCAAGAAAATATCGAAAATACATAAAGTACGTGTTTTCCTACTAAGAAAGTGGGTGTTATTTTTTTATAAAAGGATTCGACGTAACCAGCTCAGGGCATTTTCATTGTTTACATTTAATTTTCTGCTTCGCTGTCATAACATTATGAAGGTATCGGAGGCTTGGCCGTGTAATAAATTTAGGCACAGGTAAGTAAATTAGAGGCGACAAAGTAACTTTTCTTTTCTTTAACCCATTTTTGAATGCTTTTAGAATAGTAAATTATTGCTCATGATTGGAAGTAGTCAATGAGGGCTATCGTTTTTTCACTCACTAGATGGCGCACTGTTGCGTGAGGTTTAAAATTATGGCTTTCAAAGTCTGTTATTACGGGCGTGAAAACAATGTTTAGATTAAAATCATATTTAATACACCTTAAAACCGTACCATAAAAATATCGAGCATGCCACAGTGTTGCATAGTCCCCGTTTTGTTCGGAAAAAAGGGAGGACAAAGGTTTCCGAAAGACAAAACTGTCTCAAAACACAGACATTCATTGCCCCGGAACGCATATTTGCCATAATTAATTTCAGATATTGCAAAATATTCACAAATTATTCTAATTATAAATAAACCCGCGTAGCTCACCCAAAAACTATGAGATTTGACATTCCGGAGACCTCACGCTACACTAGCGCCTCTAGTTGCGAATTCATACGCGATAGCCCTCATTGCTGTACCGGCCGAGGCGAATATAATTTTTTTGATAAAAATCATAAAAATAACAACAAATAAAATGGGTACCTAATCGAAAATAATATTGACATACAGTTTAAGTCTGTCTGTCTACTACCTCTTCACACTTAAATTGCTGCACCGATGTAGATCGAATGGTATCGAGATATACTAGTATGACACTCTGGCAAGCACATAAGATTTTTTTATCCGGGGAAATTGTATGGTTGCCATAGCTCTACACTTGTAACAAGGCTTATCAAGCCTTGTTGATTTTCAACCTCTTCCTCAAATTCATGTTTCAGTTCGTTTAAAAATTCAATTCAAAATTTTAATTTTCGAATATTCTATTCGGCATTTTGTTTTTATGTCAAAATTCATTCTTAGCTCAGCAGCCGTACTAGTCAGACGTGCTAAAGATCCCAATATCTTATAACTTTGACGTTAAAATACCTATTTGTGTTTATAATTCATAGTTCTGACAGTTCGGTGAATCAGTGCTTTTTAAAACAAGTTTTATCTTACGCTTGAATCCAGTTTTACTTAACCCTCTAAGGTGTCACGATGCACATAGGCGATCGCTGACATCTTAGTTAGCTCAGCTAAGCTAGATGGCGCTTTCCTCAATAAGGGATCTCTGAGCAGAATGACGGACGAACTCTAGAGGTCGCCACCGTAGTTTTCACTTGATTCATTTATTTACGTAATAATATGTATTTAATATTTATTTATTATTTACTTATTTATTTTATAAAAGTAGGCATTTATTACACTCATTTACTACACGAGTTTGTACGACTAAATATATCTATAATCAACTCACCCTTGACCGTTTTTGTCGGCCAAGGGGGGTGCTGTCGATCAGCTGTGACCGGGGGAATTCTAACTGTAATATTCTCGCCCTTAAAAGCTGAAGCACAGCTGTAAAACACACATTCAACAGTTCATACTACACTAAACAGCTCTCTCGAAAGCTCCATACGCCCAGACTTGGTAAGTTCTCCGATATTTAACTCTTGTGTTTTTCTGTGTATTTTATTATAATTATTTTCTTTATAATTTAACTTTGTGTAATTGAACTGAAGGCTTCCCCTGGCCAGGGAATCTTTTATTTCAAACATTTCTTATACTTAATATTTTAACACTTGTTAATTTCTCTCATCCGTTGTTATAAACTCAGAACCTATGTTAATGCTTATTACTTTTATGCAACGGATGCTTACCGGTGTTAAAATAAATTCAAACTCAGCTAAGTAACGTTTAATTTCAAATGTAATCCTCTAACGGTTATTTAGTGAACTGTTGTATTTCAAATTTTAACGGTCACTTAGGCTATTTATTTTTACCTTTTGTTTTTTTAAAATAATTATATAAAACTAGAATCACTTTCCTTTGCCTGCCTGTAACTCCGTATGATTGTCCTTGCCACTCACTGCAATTCAGCTCGCCCTAAGAGTTGGTGCATCGCTGCAGAGGAGTGACTGGCAAACAATCTAGCACTGGACCACAACTGACACCACCTAATTTACAGGGCACCTCCGTACGGCTTACACCTTTGTACGGCTTACAACCTTCGTACAACTTTCAAAGCTCCGTTCGGCTACAATTCTCACGGCTCAGGCGGCTCCTTTAACCTGACACTAAGCCCTGACGGCCTTAACTTCCGGAGTACTGCACATCCTTCCTGGCTCGTCCAAGACCCTGATCGCTCCTGCGTGGAACACTTGTCCAGGCTGCTCGTCCTGCCGCCCTAAGGCCCCTTTTGACCTCGGCACCGACGACCACTCAGCTGGACCAGGCCCCCTGCTGTGGCCAGCCTCTTCGCTCCGGGTTCTTCTCTCCGACTCCAGGGAAGTGTAGGCCAGTGAGACCGAATAATCAGAACCACCTCTCAATAAAATCGCTTGAACTTACTACCTGAGATTCTCGTAATACTTTTACTTTTAATTTTGTCAAACTAGGCCTGTTATTTTTTTGTTCAATTTTTAATTAAAAATTGTTAAAAGTCTTATTGTTTTACTCAAAGAATAACTTACTAGGCCTCCTTTAAGGTCAAACCTCCCCTCAAGAGGTCTGCCCTTGACAGTGGCGCCCGTGGGTTTTTTTTTGAGAGGTTCTGATTGTTACGTTTTTCTTGCCTAGAATTGCAGTGATTGTGCAAAAATTTATTGTGTATCTTGTGTGTTCTGTGTATCTCGCAGTAAGTACCCTGTTTTCTCGCCCCTGTATGGTGGTCGGGGCTTAGAATAACGCCATTCCCCGTCTAGGAATTCGTAAGAGGCGAATAATAGGCATAACCAGTGTTTCAGTTACCGAGATCCCTTAAGTGGTTCATTTAATAGTTTTTTTTTTTCTTTAATAACTCTAATTTTAAACTGCTTTACCGTTATCTTTAAATTCAAATACTCTGCCGACCTTTGACCACTTTCTCGTCAACGGCCTATTTGAATTTCAACTGTCACTTGCCACAGTTGAAACGGACGGCGTTTTAAAATTCAAATCTCAACGACAATTTCAATCTATACCCTAAAGTTAACTAAATATTGTTGCATTAACTAAATTCAAATACGTTAACGGTTCAATTCAAATTCTACCTACTAATTTTCATCAAGTTAAATTTAAACCGTAACTGACGCCAATTATACTTTCACTAATATTGTTCACCGCTGCTTCAAGTGAAACAGTTATTTTAAATTTAGTGACTGCCAACCACTGAATTTGAAATTCTAACGATTCAAATCATTTTTAAATAACGTATTTGAAATACCTACAATTTTATAGAAAAGCAACGATATTTCTATATTTTTAAAATATCTGAACCACTATTTAGATCTTTCATCAAAATCAGTTTATCATTATCTCGGTAAACACACTGACTTTTTTTTTTCCAAATTTTACTATTAATTTAACTTCAACGCGGTCTCTTAATTAAATTTTACATTCGATCATTACTGGGAGATACACAACACTTATTATTTCTTGTGTCCTACTACTTAATTTTCTTAGCACTGTAACATACGGAGAGTTAAATTTAGGTACTGTGTGTCGAAGAAATACCACATCTGGCATACAACTACACAAACCACCATCACAACTCACAACATTCATATCATACTACTCGAGTGCTTGCTAAAAATCAACTGGTCGCAGAGTTAATAAAACCAGTTATCTCTTATTTCTTATATATTATGCGTGTGCTCTCTATTTTCGACCGTCTGTTCCCTGCTTAGAGATCATTATACTTCGATCGCGAACAGACAGGTTAACGCTTTTTATAAAATAGATTAGGGTACTCTTATATTTAACTGCGGTATTTCGTAACTATGCTCTGCCATGGAATTACTTACCGCTCCCTCAAGCGTAACAGCGCAAGCTAAATAAATGATAAACAACCTAATTACTTGCCTAGCAAGGTTGTTTACCTACATTTAAATGCACCTAGAACAGCAGTCACACGCATCGCTTTCCACTCAGCCATGTTTAACTCCGGCTCATGCGCAAGCATGTTATTTTTTAAAAACCTCTTATCTCACTTCTTATTACGTACCTAGACGTCCAATTCTATTTATTTATACTTAAATTAACTTATTAGCGCTGCGCATCCGCGCGCAGACAAATCTTAGTCTCATCTCTTTTATTATTACTTCTTTAATCTGATAACCCGCGTGCTTAACACTTCAAATATCTATACTTCGTTAGGCCTCTCGCGGTCAATCTATAATCGCAATAACATTAATTAATCTGTCCTAAGCCCTTACCCGAGAACTTGCAACTCGTTAAAAAGTATTTTAATATTTTGGATTACGGAATCGTGCGGTTGGTAACACGTTAAATATGCCCTTAACCTCTGTAATTCAAAGCTCTAATGATTGGGACGGATGGTAATTCCAATCACAGATTAATTAATTGTTTATATGCTTCAATTTATAATACATCACTTGCTTCCTTTTCAATGTACTAATTACATAATGCATCTGGACGGGCGATCAGCTGTCGCGCGCCGTCACATCAGTCTCCGTTTAGCACCGGCGAATGCGCACGCGTGTTAATTTAATTTTTGTCTTATCACACTCCCTTATCACTTAGACGCACGGTTCTATTTATAGAATCAAGTCATTTTAGCGCGCCGCCTCCGCGCGACGTATAATAGCTGCACCCTTTTGCACTATTATTTCTTTAAATCTATAGCGCGTACATATTACTTGGTACACGCTAAACTAGTATAATCATTTGTCGCGGTCCGCCACTCATTATTATAATATTAATTGATCTGTCCTTAAGCCTTTACCCGAGAACTTGCAACTCGTTAAAAAGTATTTTAAAATTTGAATTACGGAACCCGTGCGGTTGGTAACACGTAAAATATGCCCTTAGCCTCTGTAATTCAAAACTCTAATGATTGGAACGGATGGTAATTTCAATCACAGATTTAATTAATGTCTATATATTTTTATGAATGCATACAACGTCCACCTTCCATTAACACATTTTATTCCTTTGACATAAGGGTCAACAAGCCTCTGTTGTTGTTTGACCCGCCATGAGAGTAGAAGTATGATCATAGTATGAGAGACGACGTATGTAAGCGTTATGTCATAGTGTATTTTTTTTTTATCGAAATTTGCTATGAGGCTCAAATTTCTTTTGGAGGGACGGGCGTACTGTCACAATGCACACAGGCGATCGCTGACATCTTAGTTAGCTCAGCTCAAGCTAGATGGCGCTTTCCTCAATAAGGGATCTCTGAGCAGAATGACGGACGAACTCTAGAGGTCGCCACCGTAGTTTTCACTTGATTCATTTATTTACGTAATAATATGTATTTAATATTTATTTATTATTTACTTATTTATTTTATAAAAGTAGGCATTTTATTACACTCATTTACTACACGAGTTTGTACGACTAAATATATCTATAATCAACTCACCCTTGACCGTTTTTGTCGGCCAAGGGGGGTGCTGTCGATCAGCTGTGACCGGGGGAATTCTAACTGTAATATTCTCGCCCTTAAAAGCTGAAGCACAGCTGTAAAACACACATTCAACAGCTCATACTACACTAAACAGCTCTCTCGAAAGCTCCATACGCCCAGACTTGGTAAGTTCTCCGATATTTAACTCTTGTGTTTTTCTGTGTATTTTATTATAATTATTTTCTTTATAATTTAACTTTGTGTAATTGAACTGAAGGCTTCCCCTGGCCAGGGAATCTTTTATTTCAAACATTTCTTATACTTAATATTTTAACACTTGTTAATTTCTCTCATCCGTTGTTATAAACTCAGAACCTATGTTAATGCTTATTACTTTTATGCAACGGATGCTTACCGGTGTTAAAATAAATTCAAACTCAGCTAAGTAACGTTTAATTTCAAATGTAATCCTCTAACGGTTATTTAGTGAACTGTTGTATTTCAAATTTTAACGGTCACTTAGGCTATTTATTTTTACCTTTGTTTTTTTAAATAATTATATAAAACTAGAATCACTTTCCTTTGCCTGCCTGTAACTCCGTATGATTGTCCTTGCCACTCACTGCAATTCAGCTCACCCTAAGAGTTGGGGCATCGCTGCAGAGGAGTGACTGGCAAACAATCTAGCACTGGACCACAACTGACACCACCTAATTTACAGGGCACCTCCGTACGGCTTCAACTTCCACACCTTTGTACGGCTTACAACCTTCGTACAACTTCAAAGCTCCGTTCGGCTACAATTCTCACGGCTCAGGCGGCTCCTTTAACCTGACACTAAGCCCTGACGGCCTTAACTTCCGGAGTACTGCACATCCTTCCTGGCTCGTCCAAGACCCTGATCGCTCCTGCGTGGAACACTTGTCCAGGCTGCTCGTCCTGCCGCCCTAAGGCCCCTTTTGACCTCGGCACCGACGACCACTCAGCTGGACCAGGCCCCCTGCTGTGGCCAGCCTCTTCGCTCCGGGTTCTTCTCTCCGACTCCAGGGAAGTGTAGGCCAGTGAGACCGAATAATCAGAACCACCTCTCAATAAAATCTCTTGAACTCACTACCTGAGATTCTCGTAATACTTTTACTTTTAATTTTGTCAAATTAGGCCTGTTATTTTTTGTCTTCAATTTTTAATTAAAAAATTGTTAAAAAGTCTTATTGTTTTACTCAAAGAATAACTTACTAGGCCTCCTTTAAGGTCAAACCTCCCCTCAAGAGGTCTGCCTTGACAAGGGATCTTGAAGGCACAATCGTGTCTTTCTATCTCACTTTTAAATAACCATCCTTGAACCTCATCTCCTGTCTTTACTCCTAATCTGCCTTACACTGAAAAAAAAAGGATGGCTGAACTAGTTTGGCTACTTGACGTTTAGCCAAAATGTACTAATTAGATTTTGTAAGACATTACCTCACTTTTAGCTACTAGTAAGCCTTAGTTTTGTAGTCACTCAAGTTATGTTACAAGCAACAAATGTTTTTGTTACTGTTAGCAAATCTTTTTACCCGACTGCGAAGAAGGACGGTTATTTTTCAGTGCATCATCTGTCGCTTCGCATCGTGGCACACTAGAGGGCAACAGCTAATAGACACTTCTCCCTCTCCATCTACTCAAATAAGGGCCATTGCTCACTAATACTGCATTAAGAAGCCATCGTTAGGTATAACAGCGCCAAATCTCTTGTGCCTTTGTACCTCGGATCCGGCTTTCACACTAATGTGTTTATTTATAAACGCCATCCTGAACGGAAAAACACGGCACAGTATTGCAACAATAGTGTCATGTTTTTTTTTGTTTCAAGGACAATTTTATTCTTCGAGAAA